>NW_018408876.1:447824-467765 GCF_002113885.1 Mizuhopecten yessoensis
CCTGTCATGTATACTGTGTCTTTTGGGGAGATATTGCGGGTTGAGGGGTGCCTGTCATGTATACTGTGTCTATTGGGGAGATATTGCGGGTTGAGGGGTACCTGTCATGTATACTGTGTCTTTTGGGGAGATATTGCGGGTTGAGGGGTGCCTGTCATGTATACTGTGTCTATTGGGGAGGTGCTGTGGGAGAGAGACTACTTTGTTATTCTGATCAGCAGTCCTGGCTGAGACATTCCTATTGTGTGTGAAGGGAAGTTCATCCCTGTTCTTTAAATAACATTTTGTTCAGTGACTGATTCAAATTTTGTGTATAAATTGTTTGTGTTCAATGTTTGTATCCTGGCATTCACTTCTAAACAAAACTGTCAAGATATTTGTTTCGTAAATTCATACATAATTTGCATAATTAATTCACAGTTTTCTTACTTCCAACTCTCTTGACCTCATCCAAGAGGTCAAAGATCGCAGTGATCCATTTCATGTATCGGTCATTACTAATGAAACACATACGAAAATTAGTGACGGTAGGTTTCTCAGCTGTTCTGCCCAGTTAAGACTGGTCAGTTGTATCCTTGACCAGTGTCCAGATGTGATAGAACAGATGGGAGTGGACCTACTGCCCTACATCGTATTGCTAGTCGTCCCCATCCTTGGCCGAATGAGTGACCAGAACGATGCTGTCCGTCTCCTGGCAACCAATGGCTTCGCCTCCCTGATCCGCCTCTTGCCCCTGGAGGTAACTATCAGTTTTCTCTCATTTCCGTGTGTGTAAGACAGAACTGTCCAGGGTAAGACAGGGGTGTAAGAAATTTCTATCTTACACCCTGTTTCACGTGACGTGACGTCACAATTGCTCAACAATGACCTGATGTCACAAATTCGGAAAAGTCTGATGCCACAATGTGAAAAAAGGCGATGTGATGAAAATAAAACCTTTTATAATAAATTGACTATACAAGTTAGAAAGATGAGATGAATTTTTCGGTGCAAACATGGGGTATTCTTAATCCGGGGGAAAGTTGATATTTTCAAAATGGTAGCCACTCCAAACGCATTTTCATGGTTTCTGAGCATATTCAGGTAGTTGGAATGACAGAAATATACTCTTCCATGGGTGTAGGATGGTATTGTCGTGACATGTGGTTGTGTCCTGCATTTCAGATTTTTTATTCAAAGATTTTCTTTTCAATAGAATTATGCCCTTGGTGTGTTGTGTTGATTGGGAAGTCATGGGGGAGGGGTATTATGCACCAAACACACTTTCTTTTTTCTAAATCTGAAATCAAATTTGGTGTCATTTAGTAAGACACGTTAGTCGTGAATGACGTTATCATGTAGTAGACCGCATCTAGAAGTATTGTATTCATCCAGTCAAATAATATTGCACTGTTGAGAAATAAGACAAATTCTCAACAAGGCTTAATAACTATATAGACAGCCAATGAATGCCCTAGATTTTGTCATGTGATGTACAAAGAATTAAAATATGTGTAATAATGACTATTTGTTTTATCTGAAGGCGAGTATTCCTGACCCTCCGGAGATGAACCCAAGACTTGTCGCCCAAAAAGAACGGCAGCGAAAATTTTTAGAACAACTCATGGATGGTTCCAAAGTGGAAAGTTACCAAGTTTCAGTGCCAGTAGACGCAGACCTCCGCAAATACCAACAGGTACAGAGAAAGTCTTGGCCCCAGTTTTGCGAAAGATTTATAAAAGAATAATTTGCTATCTGAATATTTTAAATCATTTGAAATTTCCACTTAAATGTTAAATAAAAAAGAAGTTGGAGAAAAATTCATACAATTTAAGACTCTTATCTCATATTTTTCGAAGACATGCTTAGTAATCTCAAGAGCTTTAAAGAGAGTAACAAAATATAAGCTTGAATGTGACCTTCTTGACTGACCTTAACCTTAAATTGACTGACCTTAACCTTAAATTGACTGTGACCTTAACCTTGAATTGACTGTGACCTTAACCTTGAATTGACTGTGACCTCAACCTTGATTTGACTGTGACCCTAACCTTGAATTGATCATGACCTTTAACTTGAATTGACTGTGACTTTAACGTTGAATTGACTGTGACCTCAACCTTGAATTGACTGTAACCTCAACCTTGAATTGACTGTGACCTTGACCTTGAATTGACTGACCTTGACCTTTAATTGACTGTGACCTTAGCCTTGAATTGACTGTGACCTCAACCTTGAATTGACTGTGACCTTAACCTTGAATTGACTGTGACCTTAACCTTGAAGGATGGTGTAAACTGGCTGGCGTTCCTGAACAAGTACTGTCTGCATGGTATCCTGTGTGATGATATGGGGTTAGGGAAGACACTACAGTCCATTTGTATCCTGGCCAGTGACCACTTCCTCCGGGAACAAAAATACAAGGTCAGTCCTTTATTCAGGTTTTTTGACTGTAAGGAAAACAGCAGATGCTGTGACGCTGTTATGTGTTTGCTCCTGTATCTTTTGTAAATTGGTATAATTTCTTAATTTCCAGTACGTAGAAAACATAATAGATACTCTGCAAGGTTAGCAATACATTCAGCAGATACAGACATTCACTGAGATAGGGTACTGTTATCCTCTCCTTGTTTTTAGCTCACCTGGTCCGAAGGACCATGATGAGCTTATGCCATACCGCAGCATCTGTCCGTCCGGCGTATGTCCATCAACTTTTCCTTTAAAATGCTACTAGTCCTGAACGGCTAAGTAGATTTTGACTAAATTTGGTCTGGAGCATCCTTAGGCCTTCTTCTACCGTAGGGATTAAGGGATTTTATTCTAACTTAATCTGGAGCGTCCTTGGGCCAAGGGAACACAATTTTGTATGAACGGTGGGTGTAGCCCCCATCGGTGCAGTGCTGGGCCGAATAGGGGAAATAGAGGTAAAATCTTTAAAATCCTTCTTCTACCATAGGGATTAAGGGATTTTATCCTAAATTAGTCTGGAGCATCCATGGGCCAAGGGGACACAATTTTGTATAAACGGTGGGTGTGGCCCCCTTGGGGGCAGAGGGGCGGGGTCGACCAGGGTAAATAGAGGTGAAACCTTTGAAATCCTTCTACCATAGAGATTAAAGTTTTCTATCCTAAATTAGTCTGGAGCATCCTTGCATCTTGGTCTTGGTGTGGCCCCCCTGGGGGCAGAGGGGCGGGGCCCAATAGGGGAAACATAGCAAATTCTTCAAAATCATTGTCCTTCTGTAGCAATGACAGGATTTTGTCCAAATTTGGTATGAAGTATCCTTGGGTAAAGGGGAACCAATTTTGTATTAACAGTGTGTCTGACCCTCCTGGGGGTAGAGAGGCAGGGCCAAATAAGGGATATATAGGAATTATGCTTTAATATCCTTTTTCTTCCATTAGGATGAAGGTATTTTGACCAAATTTGAACAGTAGCATCCTATGCGGAAGGGAAATCAATTTTGTGTAAATGGTGTGTCTGGCCCCTCTGGGGCCTGAGAGGTGGGGCCCAATAGGGGAAACATAGCAAATTCTTCAAAATCCTTCTTCTCCTGTAGGAATGACAGGATTTTGTCCAATTGCATATAAATATAACCCCTGACTAACCATGTAATACATGTACACTACCAGCAACATCTAGCTATTCCAACTTCAATTTTACTAACATTTCCAGGTGAGCGATACAGGCACTCTGGGCCTCTTGTTATTTTTTTCATATTATTCCCCACAAGTGATTGGCCAGAAGAACATCACATGTCAACAGTTTATATTTGTTAATATATGTTTTCTCAGGTCGATAAATCCAGGTGTTGACCTCAACCAAAGGCTATAAATTGAATAGTATCTAATGTAGGTTTCCTTTACCATAAAAAATGAAATTATGGCTTAGAGTCTGTAATAACTCAAAGAAAAGTATGTAATATCCTTATGGTATGAATAAAAATAGAAAGATTACACATTTGTAAGGAAAATTGAGGCAAAATGTTCCATAACAATGTGACTAAAGAAAAGTAGAAAAATCTGAAATATCAAAACATGAATGCTTGTAACTCAAATAGTCTACCTACTGGTTAAATACATTATTTGCCTAGAGATCTATTCACTTTATTCACAAACAAGAGGCCCAGGGGCCTTGATAGCTCACCTGGAATTTTATTTTTTATTTTTCAAGCTGTATCAAACTATGCATATTTGGCAGATCTTATTGCTCTACACCTTTTATATCTTTGTGAATCTTTGTTGGAAGACTTGAACAAATGTTTTTGATCTGAACTAAGCTGGTTGTTTTAGCCATTTAGTCACTTCTAACACATCATATTGATTTAAACCTTTAACCTACATCACAAAATGTCATGAGCTTCAGCCAGCCTCTTTTATTATTCAGAAGTCAATTAAATGTTTTAACAAATTTAAACATATATGGCCCTGAAATTAACAATTTTAACATAAAGTCACTCTAAAATTGAGTCAAGGTCATTCAAGAGCATTTGAATATATTTTAGAACCCTTTATCCCAGCATGTTATTGGCTAAATATCATCACCTAAGATTTCTTTGATATTCAGAAATAGTCATTTATTATGTCTCCCCTTCGAATTAAGGGAGACATATTGTATTAGTACTGGTTCTTCTTCTTATCATTATCATTATTATTATTCTGGTTCTTTTAATCTGACTTGTCCGGGCCATAACTTTTAAACGGTTAAAGATATCTTAATCAAACTTGAAGTATACCTGAGTTATGTCCCTTTGTTTAATTTTAATACCGAAGTTTGTCCAGAGCATAAGTTCTATGTTATTTCACCTTAGTTGACCATACTCACCATATTGATGTATCTTGGGAAGGTGGAATTTCTCACACTAAAATCAGATTTTATGCCCCACTATATACAGATGATGGCCCTTTGTTTATTTTTAATACCGAAGTTTGTCCATGGCATAACTTCTAAACCATTAAAGATATCTTAATCAAACTTGAAGTATACCTGCATCACTCACCGAAGGTGTGCAGTGCACTGGAATTAGGTTGTGCGTCACTATATACAGGGTTATGGCCCTTTCTTTATTTTTAACACTGAAGTTTGTCCACGGCATAAATTCCATGTTATTAGGGCCCCGTATCCAAGATGCGGTTGCCCTATACTAATACATCCGTCCGTCCGTCCGTCCGTCACAATCAAATTCAGTATCTTTTCACTGGGGAACATTTTGTTATGACACTTTGAAGCAAAGTTGGTTGGAATTAAACAAGGAATCAGTTGATCAAAGGTCAAGGTCACTGGGTCAAAGGTGAAGGTTACATTTTGTGTCTTTTTACTGGTGAACATTTTGTTTTGACACTTTGAAGCAATGTTGGTCAGAATTAAACAAGGAGTCAATTGACCAAAGGTCAAGGTCAAATTTTGTATCTTTTCCCTGATGAACATTTTGTTATGGCACTTTGGAGCAATGTTGGTCAGAATTAAACAAGGAGTCAATTGACCAAAGGTCAAGGTCAAATTTTGTATCTTTTCCCTGATGAACATTTTGTTATGACACTTTGGAGCAATGTTGGTCAGAATTAAACAAGGAGTTATTTGACCAAAGGCCAAGGTCACTTGGTCAAAGATCAAGGTCAAATTTTGTATCTTTTCAATGATGAACATTTTGTTGTGACATTATGAAGCAAAGTTGGTTGAAATTTAACAACCAGTCAACTGACTTAAGGTCAAGGTCACTGGGTCAATTTCAAGGTCAGATATTGTATCTTTTTACTGATGAACATTTTTTGTATGTTTTTATGAAGCAAAGTTGTTCAGAAATTAACACAGAGTCAACTAACCAAAGGTCAAGGTTACGGGTTCCAAAGGTTCAAGGTCAAGGTCTAGTTTTGTATTTTTCACTGATGAACATTTTGTTATGATTGATATTATGAAGCAAAATTGGTCGGAATTGAAGAATGAGTCAACTGACCAAAGATCAGGGTCACTGGGTTAAAAGTCAAGGTCATTTAGGTCCAAAGGTCAAAGTCAAAGTGGATCTCTTACTTTGATCCTGGCTCTTGATGGGGGAAGTATTTAAGGTGAAATAAAACAAATCAAAGCTAACAAATGAATATTGCACCGGTATTTACATTTCTGTTAGCCCAGCAAATATGGAAGTGGAAGGAAACAAGACTCACATCATAGTACATGTAAAATGTATATTTTGCTTCCTTTTTGGGGGATTATTTTTTGAAGTCCAAATGTCAAACGTCAAGTTCAGCTATATGGGCAGATTGCTGGCTCTTACTGACCTGTCAGTGTTCTAGTTTCACCCAGTCGACCAAACTTCCAAAAGTTTCAATGTATCTTGGGTAAGTAGGAGTGTCAAATTCTTAATTCGGGTCTCGTGCCCCACTATATAAAGCGATATGGCCCTTTGTTAATTTTTCATACCGGAGTTTTTCTATTGGCTAATAAGGGGAGACATATGTTTTTGTTCACAAAAACAAAATTCTAGTTTATTTATTTGTTTTTCGGGATCTTTTCTTTGGTAGCACTGCTTTCGCTAAGTTTGTGGAGAAATTACAGAGGCATTCATGTTGATTAATAACAATTTTATATAATCAACAAAATCATAAGCACATCATAAACATAACAATACAAGACACGTGTGTGTGTGGCGTAAACTACAACCTCGCCTACAAATGTCACAATGACCCACGGGGGTCCAACGCATCACGCTCTGTACACGTAAAACAGACAGTCAATCATGGTTATCACACAACACACAGTTCCTTGGGAGTGTTAAGCGCACTGGCTATACTTAGCCCACTTTTGTCTTGTGTTCCACCATCTTTACCGTCTCTACCGTCTTCCTCACGTCTTTCCGCTCTCTCCCTGACCCAAGCTGAATCTGTTTTCTTATTCCCAACTTAATGTTCTGTAACGGGAGGTAATTCCTGACTCCCTTTCCGAAGGTAGCACACCACTAATGAGGTATGGCCGCTACATATACCGTGTATAACATACACATATAAAAGTTCTTGATGCGCACACACATTTGATATAAGGTTTTGAACGCGCACACACACCTTATTCATATTAATCCAATACAGACATATTTATCTTGACAAATGTTGTAATATGTGTTGTGTGTAAAAAATGGATGTGTTGACCTCCTTTGGGACTGATAGTGGGGCCCAATAGGAAAAATAGGGGTAATTTAAAAGACTAATCCTTCAGTACAGTTTGCTCTATATGAACATAATTTAGTATGAAGCATCACCAGACCAAGATAGTGATGGGCAACCGTTTTAAAATCAAAATCAATAATTGGTTTGTAATCAGAAGTATAGTAAACCAATTGATGATCGATTGCATGATCGGTACTACTATATAAGTATACGGGATTGAATACCCCCAAAAAGTGAAATAACGACGGTTGCATCAACAGACAGAGTTGTCGACTAAACATTACGTTTCGTTCTTTTATGAAGAATGGATTCCAAGCAACTTTTATGCAGTTTTGTCAATCATTTAATTATAAGAATTTTACTTGGGATGAAGGGCTACCAAGTTTGATCAAATACTTCAATTAATTCAAGGTCATAGGGGTCAATTGTCTTAAAAAACCCATTAAACAACTTCTTCTGAACAACCAAAAGGCCTAGGGTGATGATATTTGGCCAATAGCATGCACGGATGAAGGGCAACCAAGTTTATTTAAATAAAGGATCTTCACCAATACTCAAGGTCACAGGGGTCAAATATGTTTAAAACTTTAAACAACTTCTTCTGAATAACCAAGATGTCTAGGGTGATGATATTTGGTCAGTAGCATGCTGGGATGAAGGGCTACCATGTTTGTTCAAATGAACTACCTTCACCCATTTGCAAGGTCACAGGGGTCAAATAAGTCAAATCTTGGTCCAGGTTAATGATATTTGGCCAGAAGCATGCTGGTATGAAAGGCTATAACTTCAACCTAATTTCCTTGTTTGACTTTCAAGGTCACATGTGTCACATGTTTAAATCTTTTAATAAATTCTTTTGAATCAAACACTGGTATTTTGCATGTAGCTGTATTTTAGTCCACTTTTAAGATTACAAGTGTAAGATTAATACCAGGTGAGCGATTTAGGCCCATTGGGCCTCTTGTTATACTTATCACTTCATCTGCTTTTGTCACTGAAACCTTTGTTAAAAACTTGCTTACATCAGTTTGTCATCCAAGCAAAAAATCTCAAAGTTTCCCTCACCTTGGTGGCTGAGTATGGAATATATATAAGTATAAAGATGACACTTATTAATTAAGTTTAAAAAAATATATAGTACATGTGTTTATTGGTAAGTCTGTATTAGCATGTATATTATGTGTGGAACTCTTTTAAGTACCATACATCCTTAAGTAGTACTGATTTGTATAGAGATCATCTATAATTACAGGAGAGTAAGATCCCGGATTGTGCCCCTTTGTCGTCAATAGTGATATGTCCCCCGACACTGATTGGCCACTGGGTTTACGAGGTGGAGAAGTTCGTGGACCAGCAGTATTTAAATCCTCTCATGTATGCGGGGCCCCCTAGTGAACGAGTCAGGTCAGTATCAAGGGACTATCACACAGTGGAGCCTATTATATATCAAATAGGGACATTTATTTGTGGTAAAATTTTCAGAAAAGTCATACAGAGTTTGGATAGCATGTAGTTCGATTGAGTTCATGGTTTAGCATTTTGCACCAATTAATGTCAAGGTCATTGTTACTATTAATAGAAAATGTATTCATGGTGCTATAAATGTAAACTTAAGGGGTTTTATTAGTGACATATAAGGAGTGTACAGTTTGAATGACAGATTTATGTAATTATAAATTATATTATAAAAAAAGAGGTAAGTGTGATTTCTGTTTTCTGTATGGCAGGCTTCAGAAGAGAGTGAAGAAACACAATCTGATCGTAGCCTCGTATGATGTCGTCCGCAACGACATTGACTTCTTCAGGTAGGTCACGATAAAATTCTTTCAGTGCCAAGATGGCCAATAAACAGAAACTTATTAGTTCAAGATTATTTCTGTAGTACCTAGTGTTGTAAAGCCTACCTGTCACAAAGCCTTATGTTTCTGTGTGTTTTTACCATAAAGGTTTTCCTGTCATATATATTTCATCACTATTTATTTAAGAGAGGAAGATAAGGAAGATTATAAAATATGAATAATATAATTATGAAATTTTTATTTTTATGAATGTTGATCATATACAGCAGGGCTGCCATATAGTGAAATAAAACCGTTATAAAGTTTTTGATGTAACTTGACTAACTAATTATAGATATTTTAAGGGACTGTATGATGTCACAGATTCACAGCAGTCACAAACCAGATGGTACTTTTCTTCATTTTTTTCCATCCTAAACGTGAAATAGATATTTACCATTGAAACTGAGCATGGTTTAGTTGAGAGTGAGAAAAGCTGTTCCTATCTATCTGATTTGAGGCCACGGAGGCCAAGTGGTTAAGGCATCTAACATTCTGCTACCACTAGCCATCCACCACTGGGTCGCGGGTTCGAGACCCACCTGGGGCAGTTGCCAGGTACTGGCTGTAGGTCGGTGGTTTTTCCCCGGGTACTCCAGTTTTCCTCCACCATCAAAACCTGGCACGTCCTTAAATGACCATAGCTGTTAATAGGACGTAAAACACAAATACACCAAACCAAACCAATCTGATTTGTGGTAAAAATCACTAAAGCATGAAATGTATATGTATTGAGAAAGCATCAGAGATACTCTGTTTATATGAAGTACAATGTAGGCAGGATAGGTGATCTTTGAAATGAAGTACTGAAAAACAGAATAGAAATTTTGACTTCCCTTTTTATTCAGTTACTCCTGACCTGGTGTGATATATTTTTTTCCCCCTTATTTCAGTACTATCAACTGGAACTACTGTATCCTAGATGAAGGCCATATCATTAAAAATGGCAAAACAAAGGTAAGAAATTTCTAGCTGTTTTAAAATTTACCAGGAATTTATTCTAGATTTGGGATCGTCCTAGTTTAAATATAAGGTTTTACAGCAAACTGCCAGGGCAGAGAAGGCCAGGTATTAAATTGATTGCCTTATAACAGAGCAAGCCCGTGCTTGTGTGAATCACACTACGAGCAATTTTCACCACACTTAACGGCACATAGGTTCGCATCCACACACAAGTAAGTGAATGTAAAGGGCATTTTGCTAATATCTAATAGATTACCTATTAACTTATAGAGCAAAGATATCAACAATTTGTCCATTGCTGTCATCTCAATGACATGGACACCAACGATATCCTCTGCGCTTTACTCAGCCATGCTTTTATGACAGGTATCTTGCATGCTTCTTTCTCACAAAAATTATGTAAAAAATGTGAATTTCTTTGGTTAGAGTTTGGCTTGAACTGTTTTAGCAAAATAGACCACAGGACTTAGTATTAAATTATCTATTATAAAATATAGACAGGAAATAAAGTTTTGATATTTAATTATAATAGTTAAACAGAAGTGTAAGGACTACGTAAAGATGGAATTATTTTTAAGCAACATAGTCAGGAATCAGTAACTCTGTATTAGTCATTATTTTTTCTATTGCATGCATCAACAAAATCTGTTTTCACATAAAATAATAATTTTCCTACACAATGCCATAGTTTGTGTTCCTACATAATGCCATAGTTTGTGTTCCTACATAAAGGCCTAGTTTGTGTTCCTACATAATGCCCTAGTTTGTGTTCCTACATAATGCCAAAGTTTGTGTTCCTACATAATGCCATAGTTTGTGTTCCTACAAAATGCCATAGTTTGTGTTCCTACATAATGCCATAGTTTGTGTTCCTACATTATGCCATTGTTTGTGTTCCTACATAATGCCATAGTTTGTGTTCCTACATAATGCCCTAGTTTGTGTTCCTCCCTAATGCCATAGTTTGTGTTCTTGACATCTGTTTCAGTTGTCGAAGGCAGTAAAGCAGCTCAACTGTAATCACCGCCTGGTACTGACCGGAACACCCATCCAGAACAATGTGCTTGACCTGTGGTCACTGTTTGACTTCTTAATGCCTGGCTTTCTCGGGACGGAGAAACAGTTCCAGGCGAGGTACGGCAAGCCCATCCTCCAGAGTCGCGACGCTAAAAGTACGTCGAAGGAACAGGAAGCAGGTGAGTGTAAATCTGTGGAATACACAGTTAATCATTTTATACTGTGTGTGTACTGTTTTAGCAAAGTAAGCCTGTAGGTTTTATTTGTGAATACTTGAATATGTGATTGAGAGGATATACGATGTGATTTTTATATCAATAGTAATTGTCTCTTTAAATTTATGAATGGGTCTCCTTGCACATTAGCATGATAAAATAATTTGTAATAAAAATGAAGTTCTTCACTGTATATCAATTGTTCTTAGGATTTGTATTCATGCCAGCATGACTAATAAATAAAGGGGGTCGTGGTGGCCGAGTGGTTAAGGTGGCTGACGGTCCACAAATATTGCTTTCCACCACGTGGTGGCCGAGTGGTTAAGGTGTCTGACGGTCGACAATCATTGCCTTCCACCACGTGGGGGCCGAGGGGTTAAGGGGTCTGACAGTCCACAATCATTTCCTTCCCCCACGTGGTGGCCGAGTGGTTAAGTTGTCTGACGGTCCACAATCATTGGCTTCCACCACGTGGTGGCCGAGTGGATAAGGTGTCTGACGGTCCACAATCATAGCCTTCCACCTCGTGGTGGCCGAGTGGTTAAGGTGACTGACGGTCCACAATCATTGCCTTCCACCCCGTGGTGGCCGAGTGGTTAAGGTTTCTGACGGTCCACAATCATTGCCTTTCACTACGTGGTGGCCGAGTGGTTAAAGTGTCTGACAGTCCACAATCATTTCCTTCCCCCACGTGGTGGCCGAGTGGTTAAGTTGTCTGACGGTCCACAATCATTGGCTTCCACCACGTGGTGGCCGAGTGGATAAGGTGTCTGACAGTCCACAATAATTGCCTTCCACCACGTGGTGGCCGAGGGGTTAAGGTGTCTGACAGTCCACTATCATTGCCTTCCACCACGTGGTGGCCGCGTGGTTAAGGTGTCTGACGGTCCACCATCATTGCCTTCCACCACGTGGTGGCCGCGTGGTTAAGGTGTCTGACGGTCCACAAACATTGCCTTCCACCACGTGGTGGCCGAGGGGTTAAGGTGTCTGACGGTCCACCATCATTGCCTTCCACCACGTGGTGGCCGAGGGGTTAAGGTGTCTGACGGTCCACCATCATTGCCTTCCACCACGTGGTGGCCGAGTTGTTAAGGTGTCTGACGGTCCACAAATATTGCTTTCCACCACGTGGTGGCCGAGTGGATAAGGTGTCTGACGGTCCACAATCATTGCCTTCCACCACTTGGTCGCCGGTTTGAGGCCTATATGTAGGACAATCGCCAGGTATTGACCACAGGTCGGTGTTTTTTCCTCAGGGTACTCTATATTTCCTCCACCACCAAAATCTGACTCGTCCGTAAATGACCATAAATAGCTGTTTAATAGGATGTAAAGCACAAACAAAGCAAACCAAACTAATAGATAAAATCTGCTCAATCTCTATTTGATCATTGAAGGTGCTTTTCTTGGGATAAATCTAGGATTTAAGGAAATGTACAGTATATTTCACAAAAGACTGTTACCTTAATTACTTTATATACTCGTAACATTTACTACCGTATGTATCTGGCAATAAGCAGACCAATATCAATTACAGTTCAGTAAAAATGCCAACAAATGCTATTTCATCGTCCAGTAATGAACCCGCCTCCTTACTTTGTTTCAGGAATTATGGATTAACCTGAAGTACAGTGCTTCAACGAAGTATTTTTACATCCATCATCAGAGTTTCAGCCACCGTCCATTTGATATCTGGTTTCTTTGTTGTAGGAGCTTTAGCGATGGAGTCCCTGCATCGTCAGGTTCTGCCGTTCATCCTACGCCGTCTGAAAGAGGACGTCCTGCAGGACCTACCTCCTAAGATCATACAGGATTACTACTGTGATCTCAGTCCCCTACAGGTACGTCGTCACAGGTTGTGAGGTCTTGTAGATGGCCATAAAACAGGGTCAAGGTCACTGCTAGAATTGCCATGGGTGTTAGAGGTAGGCTTTGGTCTTGCTCTATGTCTCATGGTGTAAATTGTAAAATAGAAGGTAATGTTTCATAACATCCTGGAAGGAATGTTTGAGTGTGGTGTTTCAGTACCACAGTAAATCTGACAATATTCTATGATGGGTAGCAGTATTATGTTACACAAATGACCTGCATGCTCAAGGCAGCTGCTTGACCACCGGCTAGGAGGGGGCGTTGCTCAATTGTAATGTCATCTGAGTCCGACCTCAGTTACTTAAATTAGTGCCGAGAATGATGAGTATTTGTGGCAATTATTGTATGTTTTGCAGTTTATGATTTCATTCAAACAGACGTTTGACTGTCTTAAATAAAAAATAAAAATCAATGTGTATTTTATTGTTTGCACAATTCTGTGTATTTCAACATGCTATATTAATCCCCCATGTAATATATTTTAACTGCGACCTTGAAAACCCTGCTCCAAGCTGTCACAAATGTTGGTGAAATTTTGTTACTACAAATTCAACTAGGCCAAAGTTGAGAGTCAAGTTTGAATGTTGACAAATGCAAGATTCATGTGGATTTATTTCTATGCAAATTGAATACAAGTGTACCTATTTGTGTATGTTTTATTTTATATGCCAACCCCCAACCCCTGTATATTTCCTGTCAAGCATGTCACTCGACATTGCAATTTATTGTCATAGCTTTTACCGGCTTCTTTTCCTAACAGTTTTTCATCAAAGGTCATGCATGAGAAAACCTCAGACATTCGTATTTCACAGTCTCGAGGTTACACCAAGGTCACTTATAATTGCTATTTATAGGTGATCCATTGCTAGTTCAGCTACCAATTCATTCAGTGTCATCAGCCTACCAACATCAGGCTCAAGAGGGGCATTAATTTATGTGTTAGTTTATATTAACATTGACATTTACATGACATTGTGTTTCTCCACCAGGTGGAGCTGTACGAGGACTTCGCTAAGTCCCAGGCTAAGAAGGGTGTGGAAGACATGGTCACGTCACTAAAGGTGGAATCTCCGGAGAAGAAAGCGCCCGGTAAGGGCAGTACTCATGTATTCCAGGTAAGTGGCAGTTTTTTCTGGATGATAAACACATTTGTTCCATGTACAAGTCATTTTAACTTAATGAGGTTGCCCAACCGCAGGGCAGAGTTCAGGCAACAGGGAAAATAAAGAACTATGAGTACATCTCCTAAAAGAACACTCCTTGACAATGGCTTGATAGATAAAATCTTAATATATAGTACAGAAAAACCTGGATATAATGTTCCTCCTTTCATTTGTCACCTTGTTTACTGCCAACATATTTCAATGTTCCTTTTTCTTGTTTTCTTGAGAATTCCTTTGTAAATGTCCCTCAATTTATTGCCAAACCCTTTATAACACCAAACTTTCTCGAGACAAATGCATGGTGGCAGTATAATGAGGTGGCAGTATAACGAGGTGTTGCTGTGTATAACGAGGTGTTGCTTTGTATAACATTCGCAGGCAAATATAATTCACTTTGTATATCAGTGCCCTGGTAAAACAGAACAGAAGCACAAATGCTGACAGGATGGTATAATAAAACAAACAGCTATTTCACCATGGAAACATGAAACGTTGATTTGACCTGACTTTGTGTCCATGTGTTGTTTACTTCAGGCGTTACAATACCTGCGTAAAGTTTGTAACCACCCGTCGCTGGTGCTGACTCCGTCCCATCCGAAGTACGAACAGATCACGTCACAGCTCAAGAAACAGAACTCCAATCTCAGGGACATATTGCACGCTCCGAAACTAAATGCACTCAAGTAAGTTTTTTTTTGAGATTTTATGTCTTCACAACAGCCAACGTCTTATAAAGTAACAGTTCTAGGTGTTATGCACACTCCTCAGTGTAACAGTATTGTACAGAAGGAAGTAATACACATGTACATGTGATCGTACCAGTAAGGGCTATTTCTAAATATCGATACATTTGTATTGGGGGAGGGTGTAGGATGAGGGGATGGAAGAGAGAGGCTGTCGCTACATTCAGTTAAAACAAGATCCTGTGTTCCACTATTAAAACATTTTACATTCTCCCAGCCCACCCCCATCATACTGCCCCCCTACCAATACAACGCAACTCTCCAACCCCACCCCATCATACTGCCCCCTACCAATACAACGCAACTCTCCCACCCCACCCCATCATACTGCCCCCTACCAATACAACGCAACTCTCCAACCCCACCCCATCATAGCAGCTTCCCCCTACCAATACAACGCAACTCCCTCACCCCACCCCTATCATACTGCCCCCTACCAATACTACGCAACTCTCCCACCCAACACCCATCATACTGCCCCCTACCAATACAACGCAACTCTCCAACCCCACCCCATCATAGCAGCTGCCCCCAACCAATACAACACAATTCCCCCACCCCACCCCATCACACTGCCCCTTACCAATACAACACAACTCTCCCACCCTACCCCCATCATACTGCCCCCTACCAATACAATGCAACTCTCCCACCCCACCCATCATATTGCCCCCTACCAATACAACTCTCCAACCCCACCCCACCCCATCACACTGCCCCCTACCAATACTACGCAACTCTCCCACCCCACCCCATCATACTGTCCCTTACCAATACAACGCAACTCTCCCACCCCCATCATACTGCCCCCTACCAATACAACGCAACTCTCCAACCCCATAATAATGCCCCCTACCAATGCAACTCTCCCACCCCACCCATCATACTGCCCCCTACCAATACAAAGCAACTCTCCCACCCCACCCATCATACTGCCCCCTACCAATACAATGCAACTCTCCAACCCCATCATACTGGCCCCTACCAATGCAACTCTCCCACCCCACCCATCATACTGCCCCCTACCAATACAACGCAACTCTCCCACCCCACCCATCATACTGCCCCTTACCAATACAACGCAACTCTCCCACCCCACCCATCATACTGCATGAACCCTGGAAAATTCTCGCTTTGAAATAAGTTTGTTTTCAATTTACTTATGTTAGTGAACTAGACGTGTAATAAATAACAACATCATCAGCTTATTGTTTTCATTGTTATTGTAGACAACTGCTGCTGGACTGTGGGATCGGTGTTGACCAGTCCATGCCCGCCCCCGGTCAGCAGCAGGTGACCAGTAACCTGCCTGTGGTCAACCAGCATCGGGTGCTGCTCTTCTGTCAACTCAAGGGCATGCTGAACATTGTTGAGAAAGATCTGCTCAAGTACGTCACAAAATGTTCAACGTTTGTTTTAGATACTCTCAACATAAACCTGGTCTACCAATGAATTTCTGTGACAGTTCTATAACTACCATAGATCACTGAATTCCTGGGAATGCCTATTTTTTGCTATTACTCTAGCTTCCTATTTCAATATGAATGATTTGATTTTTGTCAAAGAAGCCACAGTGATGAATGTATTATTTACTTGTCAGACTAATTGTTTATACAATTTGAATTCATGACTGCATGATTTAAGGCAAAAGTAAATAAATCGGAAAATTGAAATAATTTAAGTAAAAATAATTGTTGTGCAACAACATTTAATACTTGGGACGGTTTCAAGGAATGTCGACAATGCTATAATTTGAGTCAATAACTTTCTGTTCCATCAGTATTTTTTCTTGGGAAGATAAAAATAAAATATTCAGATATTAGGTTTTATTTTGGAGCCGCATAACTAAATATTCTAGAATTTAACTAATCCACCCCTGAAATTTCATAATGAACTGTTCCAACCTTTGAATTGGAAGAGTTCAAATGTGAAGTCTTCAGGGATGGATGAGTTAAAAATATGGTTAGAACTGTACTTTTTAAATGGTAATTTAATTGTCCCCGATTGACATAGTAAATAATACCAGCCAAGCATTACAAGCCTGTATGTCATTGGCTCATAATTTTCAGAAACCATATATTCCAATGTCAAATTGTTCATTTGTCATTCGTAGCATACATATGTGCAAGTGCTGTTTCATATTTTCTGGACCATCACTCCTGAGAGGTACTATCATCTTACCCTGGACAGGTGTATCCACACTTTTACCGGTGTGGGATTTCCTTGTCTCACCCTAGGGTTAATGCAAGCTACACATGCTCTTTGCACGTTCTCCACAATAAACCTGACGTCACTGATGTGACCCAGAAGAAGAATTACTTTTATATGGTCACACAGATACACAAGTTTGTCTGCTAAGCTTGTCGTGTTTACATTTGACATCAAAGAAGATGGGATTGATTTTAAAATGTTTAAAATATGATGCGTGAACCGTCTGACGTATACATATAATATTAATACGCTATTCGCGTGTTCCTGTTTGCAAACAATATGCTTCGTCTTACACTTGGACAGGAACAACAGGGTAAGAGAAAAATAATTATTAACCCCCAAGGGGATGTAAAGATTTTATTAATCAAGGATTATCTTATAAAACTGTGGGTATTTGATTTCAGAACACATATGCCTGGCGTCACTTATCTCCGTCTTGATGGAAGTATTCCCGCAGGATCACGACATAACATTGTCAACAGGTGGGACTGAAATTATGTTAATCTGGAATAAATACAATCTAATTAAAATTATATCTTCACATCGCTCCCGTTTACTGATATGTAGCGTTGAAGATCTAACAACATCCCGTAGAGGGTCACGTCAGAGGTCAACATGAATGCATTATCATATTTATAACAAGCCAATCAAAACGCGACATAACTCTTTCTTAAAACCAATCAGAAAGCAGGACCTGTAGCATTTAATGCAGACACCTCGTAGCCCAAAATCCACTTTTTCGTCTGGTCCAGTGATTGTTTGAATATTGCGAAGCCTGTCATTGGTTAATTTTAGTTTCAGGTTGTTAAACTTTTAAACGACAACATCACCAGAAGAGGAAGTCTCTCTTATTTCAAAGCAAAATCCACAAATTGTACAAACGTTGTCTTGTAGATAGACACGGCGTGGTGTCATGGGCGCCGCCATTTTCGATGCTCATTTGACACCTCTCGGTCTTTTATCATAGCAAGTGTGTTCCGAAATCATTACATCATCACTTACAGAAATGCGTAAGCTCTCATCTGATTGGTTAATGCAAAGGTCGCCTGAACATGACCCTCTACGGGATGTTGTTAGATCTTCAACGCGACATATCAGTAAACGGGAGCGATGTGAAGATATAATTTTAATTAGATTGGAATAAATAGAAACTTTATTTATTTTACAACAATTATGAAACAATTTACAACTTATATTTACCACTCTTGTTAGCCCAGATGTGGGTTCTTCCTGTGGGAGGACACCAGAGTACATGGAGAAAACCCACGTAGTCGGGCTGGTAAACCCATACCATTTTATGTCCAATTGGGGAATCGAACCCCGGCCGCCTTGGTGAAAGGCAAGTGTGCTATCCACTGCGCAACCGGACCACCCTTGTGGTATTGAGATATTTCTATGAGCCAAAATGATTTTTATAGATAACTTTATATAAATATTGATGAATAAATATTATAAAAACAAACTTACAAAAAGTGGCATAACACTTGTCAGGTATTACGGATTAAGAGAAAATCTTCACTTTGATTAAAACAGTTCGAAATTGCAATATGATCAAAGGGTTACATCTCTCTATCTTGAAATTTAAAATTGACAATAGGAATATAATTATACCAATGAATCAAATAACACCCCAATTTAAATGTCCATCAATCTTAGCAGAGTTTATTATTATTTTATGGTGTTTTCTGTCATTTGGAAATATGTTGATGTAAGACTGTATGTGTTATTGACATAATTATGTGGGATGTCTTTCAGATTTAACAATGACCCGTCAATAGACCTCCTCCTGTTGACCACCCATGTAGGTGGCCTCGGCCTGAATCTAACTGGTGCTGATACTGTGATATTTGTGGAGCATGACTGGAACCCCATGAAGGACCTTCAGGTAAGGCGGGCTGACATATCCAGTGGTGTAGCAACTCATTTTCCAAGTGTATGCTTACAGATGGTTGAGTGTCCAAGGCACGTAGCGCCGACGCAGAAAGAGAGTGAGAGAGTGAGGAGATGGGGGGNTGGTCCCCTCTCGTTGGTGGGGGGAGAACAAAATAATTCTACTAGGACTTGGATGCAATCTGTCGTATTCTGGGAACTCCTTTTGATTTTTAACAAGTAAAACCTGACTTTTTATATGAAAAACATTGTATTTTGTACTTTAATAAGTAGTTTTTGATTTACGTAGCCCTTCGAGATGTTTCATTGTGTATAGACACAACATAGCAACACTATTTCATAAGACGAAAATTTTCAACAAGGTCCATATCAATCATAAAAAAAAAATAAAAAAAAAATATTAGTGTATGTTTATACAAGCATACATGTATGCTACACCACTGATATCAATGATACTCAACCAGCCGACAATCAATGCTACTTTACCCTTTCACCCCTATGTAACTTTAATTAACCCTACCATGCATTGATCTGGATAAGTCCATTATGGTCTACAGTGGCATAATGGTATTTGTATGTAAGCCAGAACAACAATGGCATATTTACCTCATAGGTTTGGAGAGACGGATGGCTGCCAATGTCATTGATGTAGTAAAGGGGGATAACTCGTAAATGTTTAGAGAGGTTCCCCATGTGGGTAAGCATGGAGATTAATATAGAATTGAATGATTTTCATTTGAATTTACAGGCAATGGACAGGGCACATAGGATCGGACAGAAGAAAGTTGTGAATGTCTATCGTCTGGTGACCCGTGGAACTTTGGAGGAGAAGATTATGGGGTATTTAGCTTTGTTAGGTCACCTGAGACAAAGTCTCAAGTGACCTATTGCG
>NW_018408876.1:470282-470716 GCF_002113885.1 Mizuhopecten yessoensis
TACAATGNAGTGAGCTTATGCCATGGTGCGGTGTCCGTCCGGCGTCTGTCTGTCTGGCGTCAACTTTTTAGGTCACCTGAGACAAAGTCTCAAGTGACTTATTGCGTTCGCCTTTTGTCCGTTGTGCGTCCGTAAACAATTAACATTTTCGACTTCTCAAAAACCCCTGAACCAATTTTTATGAAAATTTGCAGGAACCTTCCATGGACAAAGGTCAACAAAATTAGTGGCCGGTTTAGTCCCAAGACCCCAGGGGCCTGAGGGGCGGGGCCAAAAAGGATCAAATTGACTAAAATTTCAAAAATCTTTTTCTCAAGACCCAGATATGGTAGAATCAAGTACTCTTCATAGATGGAAGGGTCTTAAGGTGCTTTACTAAAGTTGTGAATTTTTCGACCCTGGGGTCTCACGTTTCCCCCTGGGGAGGGGGTAAA
>NW_018408876.1:471055-480928 GCF_002113885.1 Mizuhopecten yessoensis
AGATCAAGTTTGTTCAAATTAATGACCTTAACCAACTTTCAAGGTCACAGGGGTCAAATATGTTAAAATCTTCAAACAACTTCTTCTCAATAACCAAAAGGCCCTGGGTACTGATATTGGGCCTGTAGCATGCTGGGATGAAGGGCTACCAAGTTTGTTCAAATGAATGACCTTGACCCACTTTCAAGGTCACTGGTGTCAGATGTCTTAAAATCTTCAAACCACTTCTCCTCAATAACCAAAAGGTCCAGGTTACTGAAATTGGGCCTTTAGCAAGCTGGGATGAAGGACTACCAAGTTTGTTAAAATGAATGACCTTGACCCACTTTCAACCTTATGTCCTTGTTCGACATTCAAGGTCACAGGCGTCATATGTTTAAATCTTTTAATAGGTTCTTATGAATCAAACACTGATATTCTGCCTGTACCTGTATTTTAGTCCACTTTTAAGATTACAAGTGTGAGATTAATACCAGGTGAGCGATGCAGGCCCATTGGGCCTCTTGTTTTCATTAGTTTCTAGGTGATGCAGAAAACCTCCCTTCTAGAGTTATACTGTATAATTTCTTAAAATTGATTTCTCGTAATTCCTGTTCTTTCTTTAAAAGTAATTGTTCATTGGCAAAAAAAAAGTCTAGATTGTTTTACTCTTTTGTTGTTAAACTGCTTACATAATGCTGATTTATTTCATTGACAAATGTTTTTCTTTCAAACACAGGTTGCAGAAGTTCAAAATGACCATTGCCAACACTGTGATCAGCCAGGAGAACTCCAGCCTACAGACTATGGGCACAGACCAGTTGTTAGACCTCTTCTCTTTGGATGACAAGAAGAAGGGTCAAAGTTCAACAGGATCCAGCCAATCAGAAGGTGTCTCTTCGAAAAAGGAAACAGTTTCCTCCATGTTGGAGAACCTGGGTGATCTTTGGGACGAGGATCAGTATAACTCGGAATATGACATGAAAAACTTCCTTGAATCCTTAGGAACATAAGGAGGCACTTATAAGATGGAGGAGTTTATTGTGATCAATATGGAATCCAGATATACGGGCTGATCCAGTGGGGCCTCCAGATAGTACCAACGGTAGATATACAGGCTGATCCAGTGGGGCCTCCAGATAGCACCATCGGTTGCCCATGTTTATGTTGATGAAGAAGTTTCAGAGAAATTTTGGCAGTTGAACTCTTCACAAAAGAAGGTGTATTTGTTACATAAGGGGATACAATGTAAGGTCAGAACATTGTCTGTTTACAATCATCTGACTGCATTAATCATGTAAAGGGTACATGCTAGTGTTTTATATTTGGGTCACTGAGAGGACAGAGAGGAGGATATATGAATGATAGTTTCTGTTTGTGAATTAAGAGTCAATTCTTACTATATTTTACTGTAGTTAACCCCTATTAGTTCAAAGTGCAGTTGCTACAAGTATGAGGATTATATCTGCGTGTAGGGTCAACTTCTGGTTATAAGCTAGTCAGCAAAACTTTGCTGATTGATCAGGAGGAAATGTTTTAAGCATAAGAAAGCTTCGACATCAAATGTGTTGTTTTCTTCCCTTTAGACACCACATAGATCTGCCTTGATACAATGGGTTGGGGGGATAGCCAAAGTTCTGAGTTGGTTCTCTTTATTATTTTATTGATAAAAACCCTGCAATAAAATGGGATTTAAAATTCACCCACACCACACAAATTGTTGACATAATATGAGAACAAGGAAATAACTCCTATTACATGTACACATTACTCCTAGTTACTACACACCCTGAAACGCGCTGGAATTGTACACATTCCTCTTAGTTACCACACACCCTGAAATGCGCTGGTAATGTACACATTACTCTTCGTTAATACTTACCCTGAAACGTGCTTGAAATGAGTTCAGTGCTTGAAAAGAATTGTTTTGTACCTTAGAAAAGTGCTAGAATGTATGAACAGTGCATGGTTACATGTACAAAGTTTACCTGTACAAAGTTTACCGGTACAGGATATGGCTACCTGTACAAAGTTTACCTGTACACTACATGGCTACACACATTACTCTTAGTTATTGCAATAAAATGGGATTTAAAATTCACCCACACCACACAAATTGTTGACATAATATGAGAACAAGGAAATAACTCCTATTACATGTACACATTACTCCTAGTTACTACACCCCCTGAAACGCGCTGGAAATGTACACATTTCTCTTAGTTACTACACACCATGAAACGTTCTGGAATTGTACACATTACTCTTAGTGACCACACACCCTGAAATACGCTGGAAATGTACACATTACTCCTAGTTACTACACCCCCTGAAACGCGCTGGAAATGTATACATTACTCTTAGTTACCACACACCCTGAAACGCGCTTGAAATGTACACATTACTATTAGTTAATAATTAAAATGAAAAGTGATTGAAATGAGTTAAGTGATTGAAAAGAATTGTTTTGTACCTTATTTTATTGATAAAAACCCTGCAATAAAATGGGATTTAAAATTCACCCACACCACACAAATTGTTGACATAATATGAGAACAAGGAAATAACTCCTATTACATGTACACATTACTCTTAGTGACCACACACCCTGAAATACGCTGGAAATGTACACACTACTCTTCGTTACTACAAACCCTGAAACGCGCTGGAAATGTCCACATTCCTCTTAGTTACTACACACCATGAAACGTGCTGGAAATGTACAAATTACTCTTAGTTACTACCCTCCCTGAAACGTGCTGGACATGTACACATTACTCCTAGTTACTACACTCCCTGAAACGCGCTGGAATTGTACACATTACTCTTAGTTAACACACACCCTGAAATGCGCTGGAACTGTACACATTACTCTTAGTTATTGCAATAAAATGGGATTTAAAATTCACCCACACCACACAAATTGTTGACATAATATGAGAACAAGGAAATAACTCCTATTACATGTACACATTACTCCTAGTTACTACACACCCTGAAAAGTGCTGGAAATGTACACTTTACTCTTAGTTAATACACACCCTGAAACGTTCTGGAATTGTACACATTTCTCTTAGTTACTACACACCCTGGAACGCGCTGGAAATGTACACATTCCTCTTAGTTACCACACACCCTGAAACGTGCTGGCAATGTACACATTACTCTGAGTTACTACACACCCTGGAACGCGCTGGAAATGTACACATTCCTCTTAGTTACTACACACCATGAAACGTGCTGGAAATGTACAAATTACTCTTAGTTACTACACCCCCTGAAACGCGCTGGAATTGTACACATTTCTCTTAGTTACTACACACGCTGAAACGTGCTGGAAACGTACACATTACTCTTAGTGACCACACACCCTGAAATACGCTGGAAATGTACACACTACTCTTCGTTACTACAAACCCTGAAACGCGCTGGAAATGTCCACATTCCTCTTAGTTACTACACACGCTGAAACGTGCTGGAAACGTACACATTACTCTTAGTGACCACACACCCTGAAATGAGCTGGAAATGTACACATTTCTCTTAGTTACTACACACCCTGAAACGTGCTGGAAATGTACACATTACTCTTAGTTAATACTTACCCTGAAACGTGCTTGAAATGAGTTCAGTGCTTGAAAAGAATTGTTTTGTACCTTAGAAAAGTGCTAGAATGTATGAACAGTGCATGGTTACATGTACAAAGTTTACCTGTACAAAGATTACCTGTACAAAGTTTACCTGTACAAAGTTTACATGTACAGTACATGGCTACCTGTACAACGTTTACTTGTAAAGTACATAGCTACCTGTACAAAGATTACCTGTACAGTACATGGCTACCTGTACAATGTTTACCTGTACAGTACATAGCTACCTGTACAAAGATTTCCTGTACAGTACATGGCTTCCTGTACAAAGTTTACCGGTACAGTACATGGCTACCTGTACAAAGTTTACCTGTACACTACATGGCTACCTGTTAAAGGTTACCTGTACAGTACATGGCTACCTGTACAAAGTTTACCTGTACACTACATGGCTACCTGTACATTTATTACCTGCTCAATAATTACCTGCATGTGTATGAAAAAAAATGGTGGCATATTTTATAACAATCAACATATTTTATATTAAATGTACAATACTTACCACTTAATGTCACATGTCAGTTAATATCATGTTTCCCTCATGACCAATGAGAAATGATATTAAACGAATTCTTCTGTATTTGAAATGTAACTGTATTCAGATATTACGTTGGTGTGTTTATCTACATTAGATACATAGATAAGTGTATGTGTGTGTTGATTTACCTGTATGCATTTAAATTGTCCTGTGTGAAATCTTCTCAAGTTTCAGGTGGTTTGCCAGTAGAAGTTACATATATGTGCATTTTGAGACAATTTACTTGTATGTGTTTGCTTACCTGTATGAAACTTGTTATAAAAAACTCAATAATGTTGGATTCATGAAATGCCATTGAGATTATATAATTCCTTTTCACAAGATTTGTTTGAGATTGGAATGTATGGATAATTCAGCATGTAAGTATATAGATCATATGTCATGTATGAGATAAAAATCGTGTGAATTGTAGCCTGATGTTCATGTGACTTGTAGCCTAATGTTCATGTGACATGTAGCCTGATGTTCATGTGACATGTAGCCTAATGTTCATGTGACTTGTAGCCAATTGTTCATGTGACTTGTAGCCTGATGTTCATGTGACTTGTAGCCTGATGTCCATGTGACTTGCAGCATAATGTCCATGTGACTTGTACTCTAATGTCCATGTGACTTGTAGCCTAATGTTCATGTGACCTGTAGCCTGATGTCCATGTGACCTGTAGCCTGATGTTCATGTGACTTGTAGCCTAATGTCCATGAGACTTGTAGCCTGATGTCCATGTGACTTGGAGCATAATGTCCATGTGACTTGTACTCTAATGTTCATGTGACTTGTCGCCTGATGTCCATGTGACTTGTAGCATAATGTCCATGTGACTTGTACTCTAATGTTCATGTGACTTGTCGCCTGATGTCCATGTGACTTGTAGCATAATTTCCATGTGACTTGTACTCTAATGTTCATGTGACTTGTCGCCTGATGTCCATGTGACTTGTAGCATAATGTCCATGTGACTTGTACCCTAATGTTCATGTGACTTGTAGCCTGATGTACATGTGACTTGTACTCTAATGTTCATGTGACTTGTAGCCTAATGTTCATGTAACTTGTAGCCTAATGTCCATGAGACTTGTAGCCTGATGTCCATGTGACTTGGAGCATAATGTCCATGTGACTTGTACTCTAATGTCCATGTGACTTGTAGCCTAATGTCCATGTGACTTGTAGCCTAATGTCCATGTGACTTGTAGCCTGATGTCCATGTGACTTGCAGCATAATGTCCATGTGACTTGTACTCTAATGTCCATGTGACTTGTAGCCTAATGTTCATGTGACCTGTAGCCTGATGTCCATGTGACCTGTAGCCTGATGTTCATGTGACTTGTAGCCTCATGTCCACGTGACTTGTAGCCTAATGTTCATGTGACTTGTACTCGAGTGTTCATGTGACTTGTAGCCTAATGTTCATGTAACTTGTAGCCTAATGTCCATGTGACTTGTAGCCTAATGTTCATGTGACTTGTAGCCTAATGTCCATGTGACTTGTAGCCTGATGTCCATGTGACTTGTAGCATAATGTCCATGTGACTTGTACTCTAATGTTCATGTGACTTGTAGCCTGATGTCCATGTGACTTGTACTCTAATGTTCATGTGACTTGTAGCCTAATGTCCATGTGACTTGTAGCCTAATGTCCATGTGACTTGTAGCCTAATGTTCATGTGACTTGTAGCCTAATGTCCATGTGACTTGTAGCCTAATGTCCATGTGACTTGTAGCCTAATGTTCATGTGACTTGTAGCCTAATGTCCATGTGACTTGTAGCCTAATGTCCATGTGACTTGTAGCCTAATGTTCATGTGACTTGTAGCCTAATGTCCATGTGACTTGTAGCCTAATGTTCATGTGACTTGTAGCCTAATGTTCATGTGACTTGTAGCCTAATGTCCATGTGACTTGTAGCCTAATGTTCATGTGACTTGTAGCCTAATGTTCATGTGACTTGTAGCCTAATGTCCATGTGACTTGTAGCCTAATGTTCATGTGACTTGTAGCCTAATGTTCATGTGACTTGTAGCCTAATGTCCATGTGACTTGTAGCCTAATGTTCATGTGACTTGTAGCCTAATGTTCATGTGACTTGTAGCCTAATGTTCATGTGACTTGTAGCCTAATGTCCATGTGACTTGTAGCCTAATGTTCATGTGACTTGTAGCCTAATGTTCATGTGACTTGTAGCCTAATGTCCATGTGACTTGTAGCCTAATGTTCATGTGACTTGTAGCCTAATGTTCATGTGACTTGTAGCCTAATGTTCATGTGACTTGTAGCCTAATGTCCATGTGACTTGTAGCCTAATGTTCATGTGACTTGTAGCCTAATGTTCATGTGACTTGTAGCCTAATGTTCATGTGACTTGTAGCCTAATGTCCATGTGACTTGTAGCCTAATGTCCATGTGACTTGTAGCCTAATGTTCATGTGACTTGTAGCCTAATGTTCATGTGACTTGTAGCCTAATGTCCATGTGACTTGTAGCCTAATGTTCATGTGACTTGTAGCCTAATGTTCATCTGACTTGTAGCCTAATGTTCATGTGACTTGTAGCCTAATGTCCATGTGACTTGTAGCCAAGTGTTCATGTGACTTGTAGCCAAGTGTTCATGTGACTTGAAGCCTAGTGTTCATGTGACTTGAAGCCTAATGTTCATGTGACTTGTAGCCTAATGTTCATGTGACTTGTAGTCTAATGTTCATCTGACTTGTAGCCTAATGTTCATGTGACTTGTAGCCTAATGTCCATGTGACTTGTAGCCTAATGTTCATGTGACTTGTAGCCAATGTTCATATGACTTTTAGCCTAATGTACATATGACTTGCAGCCTAATGTTCATGTGAATTGTAGCCAAGTGTTCATATGACTTGCAGCCTAATGTTCATGTGAATTGTAGCCAAGTGTTCATATGACTTGCAGCCTTGATTGTGTACCCTACAGTAGTGTTGATGTGACACTGAGCTATATAATGTAGTCTTGCAGTAGAAAACATGTGACTTTTAGCTTGCTCATATCATTTTGACTTGAAGCATAATGATCATAAAAAAAATGTAATATACAGACTGTAGGGATCGATTATGTGATTTGAAGCATAGTGATCATGTGACATGTGGAGATAAGTCATGTGACTGTATGAATTTTGTGTATAAATCCCTTAACACATGTTTGTGGTGAGCCAGTCATGCAAGTTCTATTTAGTTTTAAATTAATACCTTGACACATGTTTGTGGTGAGCCAGTCATGCAAGTTCTATTTAGGTTTAAGGTATTAATACCCTGACATGTTTGTGGTGAGTGAGTGTGTATTTGTGATGAAATTGTTGTCTAACTTACAGCTTCATTATATAAACAATGAAAAGTCCAAGCCAATAATGATACCGTGTACCAGGCTTCATTCTGAAATAGATCAAACATTGTTTGTTGTCAATAAATTTGTTTTCGTTTACAGATCTCTGATTTTGTTTTGATATGTGATGGGGATGGACAAATTTGAGAACTCCTTTACTCCAACTATTGAGGACGGGGTGAGTGGAGGAAAGATTTTACACAATAAGAAATGTTTTCGGATCCGATTCATGTCACACAGACACCAAACGATTAATGAGCTGAAAATAACTCATTTGACTGTCCTGTAAAACATCCTCGATACTCCAGGGGTTACGCTCACTTTCGCTCTCTGCACCCCTTGGAATGTGTCATAGCAAGGCACGCGGTTAGCTATTTGATTCGTCTTAGGTGAAACATCGATCCTGACCAATCACTATAGGCTGATACATGTCCCTTGAAGCTTAGAGAGGGGCGATACCCGACTTCAAAGCCAGTCAATTTTACCGTTAACCGACCAATAGATTCTTTTGATGTATGTACATCAAATGATCAAACTAGTCTTCTGTTTCATCCACAAGGTTGTGCACACTGAGCCTTCGATTTGCATTGACATATTCCAGGGGTGTAGAGAGCGAGGGTGTAGAGAGCGAGAGTGAGCATAACCCCTGGAGTATCAAGGATGTTTGTTAACAAGATATCGAGTTAAGTACCCAGGTAATCCTTGCCATCCTGCTAGATAGAACGTGAACTCCAATGAGTAACATGAGGTAAACCCCCCACATTAAAGCCGTGTGATGTTTCAAAAGCTGAACACCACCAAGCGTTCCCATCTGCTGGTCATGGAAGATCTCAGTTTTAGGGAATTCAATTGAAAGAAAATTAAAACTCCTCAATCGCATGAAAATACCACAATTCCTGAGACTTACTCCAGACTCCTTCCTGTACCAACATGAGTTGTAGGAGACCATCACGTCGCGACAAAATTCCTGGGACTTACTATCCAAGAACCAACTAGATTTAGGGAGGACCACTCGCCATCTGTACTGGACCTAAAATCAACCAATGAAAAACATGGTTGATAATCTTGAATACAATGCCAGTATTGGATCAAGAGATCGTTTATCGTTGGCCTTTAGTTTCCTATGCTTTACTTAGGGCGAGTATGGCTGTACACCAATGCAAGTAGAAGCTAGTTTTAAGTCTGACGACTGAGTTGTGAGGGAACAGCTCTCTAGAATGTCATGGGACGCCATGGACAGAATGAACTTATGGAAGTTTGAGAGCTTTTTTTTACTGAATCAATATCAAAAGCTATAGAACAAATTGTACCGGCGAGTAAAAAACGATGCAACTGGAGAAAAGAACATCACGCCCTAGACAATGAAACGCTTATGGCAGCTAAAACCAAAAGATGAAATCTGCATACACTGTCGCAAATTTCAAAACAAAAGAAAAATACTGCGCCACTAGAATTCTGCATTCAAATGTTACTTTTCAGACAAAGTGAACAATATTTTCAACAAATAATTTCTGCAAAGGTCATTATGGACATTTTTCCTGACATGGGTATACCAACCAACTTCCACATTTTTATCATTTTGAGGAAAAGTTATGAGCCTGTCTCATACTATATACACTGACATGAGCCTGTGTGAAATACCTTAAATTACTATATTAAATTGTCAATTTAAGTTCTTTTATGGAACATAATTACTCTCAATCAAGTACACTTTGGACATCATTCCATTGCCCGCATACGCATTGTATACATGTCAGGTATTATATGTAACCATAGGCTATCGCATGGTATGCCTTTATCACGTGCACGCACGTGTGTGTGTGTGTGTGTGTGTGTTGATATCTACATGTATATTATATATTTGTATTAGTATGTGTATTAAAGTACTAGGACGTGTGTGTATGTTCATACAAATGTATGTATATACATTCGTGTGCATACGGGTTTATATATATTTTCTGTTGCTGTTGCGTATATATACTTATAATCTATCTTATATCTTTTGAACTCGGACCTTTCAAGAACTCATGAATACGTACGCGTGCAAATTCTCTGACGGCTCCTTCGTGTCTATGTTCGGGCTAACATCAAATCTTATCCGATTTACATTCGTGTCCATTAATGCCCCTTCACATTTGCATTTATTTTTACACACGCTTTCGTTTTCTGTCATAATACATGTACATGCAATTGTGTTCATTCCTGTATATAAATGCTTTTACATACATGTGGTAACTCATGTTACATTTTTGTATCTACATTCGTGTCGGCTTTCACGTATGATAGTTTGAGTTGATGCTCATCCATGATTTCATTGCTGTACATATTTATTTATTTTCATTTTATTTTTTTCATCATTTTT
>NW_018408876.1:482031-507452 GCF_002113885.1 Mizuhopecten yessoensis
CACGCGATCTCAAGTAAACTCTCCGAATACATATTTAAAAACTATACGTTGGTGTCCCTAATCCTATCATTACCTCTTTTGCTGTTACCCATCTTTAACATCTTATATATATATACATATATGAATTGTATTAGGTTATTACGTGACTCATTAATTTTGTATATATATTTTCTGTTACGGAAAGGACGTAAGTAAGTTGCAATAACTTTTGTCCAATCCATTTGTCTTTTGTTGCAATAAAATTGATTTAAACTAAACGTGCACGCACATGCACTTGCATTTTATAGGGATCTTGATATTTTACAAACCACTATTTTCACAGAGTTATTGTAATCTCGCTCGACGACAAAAGTCGTAGCGACCTTGAGCTTGTCAACTACTGTTAGCACGTGCACATATGTACAGGTAAGGTCGGTAAACAAAACACATCAGTCTGCATTCTATGCGTCCATATACGACCCTCTTGAAGTCGTCTGATCTTATGTCAGTGTCTTCCCGTGAGTTAATTATTGTCTTTGTATCATAAGCTTTATTTCTGAAGTACGTGTGATTACACATTTCCAAGTTAAGTCTCGATTTCGGGTGTTCACATAAAAAATTATTATCGTCACGCACGTGTACTATTGTTTACCCGGTGTTACTATAATTTACACGGGTCCGTCGATTTATCCAATACAACATTACCCAATACAAACGTCGATTTACCCAATACAACCATATATACGCGCCGATTTACCCAATACGAACATCGATTTACCCAATATAACCCAATACTACCCAATACAGAAAGTAAGCACCCAATAAAACTGATATACCAAATAAGTATACAATTAAAGTTAAAAATATGTAGATCTTAATCGGGCGTACTTGTAAATGTATTTTCATTATTTATGAAGTAAATTCTGACGGGAATGATATACAATAATTTATCGTTGTTACATTGGAAAAATTATAGCAAGATATATTTCATCGTTTATGAAGTAATTTTATCAATTACCACCGAAATGATATACAATAATTTATCGTTGTGATATTGGATAAAATACAGAAAGATTTATTTCATTATTTATGAAGTAAATTATCGCGGGAATGATTTACTATAATTCGGAAAGAAATCAAAGAAATACAAAAGTTATTGTTATTTGTAGCTAGCATCACCTGCCAATCAATGGTCAGGTGTAAAACTGGTACAGATGACACGTGGCCAAAGCCATACCTAAATACATGTCAATCACATCACACGTGGACATAATCCCTACCTTCATTCATTCATTCTTTATTAACCAAAAGCCCTTAGGCTTATAGGTACATACATATATACATATAACATTATCTAAACATAATTAGAATAGACAGTAGAGTGACATCACAGTATACATAAAACAACGTTCAATAATGTGACTATAAAAATACTTAATTAACAATTACAGTTATGGAACACCACAATACATAAACCTATAATTAACGCCTCTTGAATGCCAAATATAAATATTTACCTAAATTGGATAGCTCTCTAACATTATTTATACTAAGGAGTTCAGGGATCCATGAGTAGTTGTAGTAATTTAAAAATTGAGGGTTTTCTGTAATAGTATTTTTTTAATTAATCTGTGCCTCAAATCGCTATAAAATGGACAAATCAAAATAAAATGGAACTCGTCTTCTATATCTCTCAAATTACATTTGTTACAAATCCTGTTTCTCTGTATGATCTGATGATGTCTAAATGAAACAGGTGTGTACAGATGTGTAACTTTATGATTTCCATCGGTAATACAAAAGAAACCACTGGTAATTACATAAATTTGCTCAGATTGTTTCATGTTCGGGAAAAAAGTAAAATTACACAATTAGATAAAAGCTTAAGAAAAGACTTACATGTATATAGGCTATGCCTGTGGTCTGGTCCATTTGTTAATACATGTATTATTATATTTCTTCTAAGTTAATTGTATTTATCTTTGTTTGTATTAACAATGAAATATTTTAAAATGAAATAGATTGAATCAAGGATTTCCAAATAACGACGATCTTGCCAAAAATTACCCGGGTCCGCACAACATTGTTACTTGTATTGGGTACATTTAACTCTATATTGGGTTGTATTGGGTAAATCGACACTTGTATTGGGTAGTATTGGGTAGTATTGGGTTGTATTTGGTAAATCGACGCGCCGATTTACACTATGGTAATGGAATGCCCGATACGCAATACGGAAATGACGACACGAACATCGGAATGTGCACATAAATGAATAAATAAAGGATGGTATTTACAAAGAGCCTAAAATGCAGGTATTATTCTCGGACCAGTCTTAATTTTCGCAAGAATAGCACGACAGTGTTAATGTTTATTGTTTTAAATATGCGACATTAAATAAAAAATCTTGTATCATTGTACAGAAGCGATTAACAACGTGATTAAAATGTTTGCACACGATACCAAAACATACCGGGCACACGATGCCAAAACATACCGGGCACACGATACCAAAACATACCGGGCACACGATACCAAAACATACCGGGCACACGATACCAAAGCATACCGGGCACACGATACCAAAACATACTGGGCACTGGATCCAGGAGAGGATAAGAACGATCTGTAAAATGATCGGAACAAAGTGTGTGAATGGACTAACACCTGGCTGGTGGAGTTGACTTCAGACGGGTGTAAACACATGGACATCGATCTCCTTGTAATTGGGGACTTCAGAAAATGACCCACCCTACTCTATAAACCATAGGTTACGTAGGGTATGGTTTACAATCGGTTACAAGGGAGAAGGACCTTGGTGTTACTATCGATACAAACTTGAAATTTAGTTAACACACCAACCAGAGCCAACTACATGTATAACCTGGGTATGATGTTTAAAACTGAAGTTTGATCAACAGGAAAATGTACACAACCCTGCACAAATCGCGATCCAAAGTGAGTTAAACCGGTTGGACCACAGTTGTTCGTTTATGGAATAAGTCCGGACCTAGTAATTTGATGCTACTTTCAGTCGAGTCTTGACAAAGCCTTGCAAGGCTTGCATAAACATTTGCAGGTCCGACAGGTTTACGAAAATGTCACATTTAAAAACAGGCAAACCGGTTGAACCGGATACGCGAAAGGGGCACTAACTTATGAACATCACTGAGGTGTTAATTTATAAGGACAAATTAAATATCTATTGAAAATGTCCAGAGAAGAGGGACTAATTATAATTAAGCTACATGTACATGTAGTTTCTGACCTACCACAGAGAACGGGCGTCTGATGTATATCGTGTTAGAAATATATAAGTAGTGTAACTGTAAACAGGAGAGGGAAAATACAAGGCTAGACTGGGGCTCGAACCCGGGACTCTCTAAACCCTAGACGGACGCTCTGCCAATTGAGCTACCTGGTCGCCGACGATCGACCCAGTCCAGTTCCGCTACAGTAGTAAATATTTCAACAACAAGGGGTAAACTACGATAAATAATTTACTAAACCCAGATGTAAAACCAGCGTTAGAGCTCACTCATGTGGTAACAGAGTGGAACAATCTCCACAGTCAGGGGCAGTGGTACGTTTGTAAAGGTTCCATCCCTAGCCTGTTTCCTTTAAAAGTAGATTCAATTAACAAGCACTACACCTAAACCACCCTTCTACTCAGTCTTCTTCTTCTTAGTGGTAATGGCGAATGTAACGTCAAAATTGTCGATTACATGCCATGCGCTGGATAATGTACAAAAGGGAGTTAGAAAGAAGAGGGAAAGATCATTACTACTTTTTTTTTAAACCAAGCAAGTTTCATTGTGTCCACTTTAGTTTCCATTAGTTTCAAACAGCCAACTTGATGCTAGATTATATATATATTGGCCTGTCGCTGGGAATACATTTTTAACATTACTTACTGTCGCTGTGGATGAAGACGGAAAAATATTTGTTTAATCATATGGAAATCTCTCACGAGCACGTTTTCTTATCCTCCCTAGTTCCCCTTGGTCGGGTAACACATTTAATTTTCAAGTTGTAAACAATTTTAATCGAACAATTTATAAAAATTATAACTTAAAACATTGTAAACCCGATACATAAACCACTGTATACAGTGGCGGATCCAGAGCCCTATCTGGTGGGGTTTCCAAATTTCCTGGGTGGGTTTCCATGTGGGGAAAAATTGAGGAAAATGGTGAAAATACATGATTTTTAAAGAAAATTCTCAGGGTGGGGGGGTTTCCTGAAGCCCAAAAACCCCTCTGGATCCGCCACTGGTATAAGCTTATATAATTTTAATGAGTTGTATGCATAATAGAAACTTTGGAACGTTAGCAAGTCTAGCATTTATTAAGTCAAGCGTTAAGCAGACTCAGATTTATTTTGTTTACATCTAGTTTCACTTTGCGTTGGCAACATAAATGATTCAGCGGTTTACACCATCCGAAACGTCATCGTCTCATTTAGATATGACAAACATACTTAAGTTTCCGGTTCACGTGCCACTGTAGACAACTGTAGATCGGCGCCGAAGTAAGCGAAGAACGACAGACGAGGAGAAAACACTTACATTGAATTTCGTAAGTATATAAGTGATGTACATTTACACAGGTATAGATATCTATCGATTGTTGCTGAGAAACAAAACAGGAAGCCAGGTAGATATGTGTGATGTACCAGTCAGTTATACCTACATATTTTCTGTAACTATTTCGTGATTACTCATAGTAAGTACAATGTACATTTAATTGTATAGACGTCTTTCTATTACTGTCGGCGATTTGAAAAACACAAATAAATGTTATCAAAATAGTGTCACAGTGGGCTTTAGGTCTCGCAGTCATCTAACATTCCTTAAACCTGTAACAGGAGAGGAAAAATTGTACAGCCAGACCAGGGTGCGAACCCGTGACCCAAACGCGATCGACCCAGTCCAGTTCCGATACATTCCTCCCTTCTGTTTCTTTTTCTCAATGCAATTGAGCTACCTGGTCGCAGACCACTGACCCCCGTCCAGTTCCTCTACAAAACAATACTGTGTGGTTTTCCCTATCATTGACTCCACTCCCATCCAGCAAATTTTCTACCATACACCAGGTTTTTTTTATCCATATATAAAACAACAAATTGAATAAAAAATGAATTAACATGGTGAAAAAATTCAAGTCAAAATAACAGAGTAGTATATATTAAGCTTAATCATGTACCTGTACATGTGCCTGGCTGTATTCTACCATTATGGTAAGGTGACCCCCCCACCCCTGTCTGCCCTAAATTTCCATACTACCACATGTTATTGTTATTTTCATACACAGACAAATTTTGGAACTGAACTACAATGTAAGTCAAGTAAAAAAAATGGCAGCTTTATTTATCACAAAGGGGAGTGTGTTGTTCAAATAATCATGTTGCTTTTATAGTGTTTATTGCAGCGATGGTTAACCAGAAGAGGCTAGTTCATAATGGGGAATGAACTGCAGTTCCCATAACCATTATATATGGTATTTTAATTCCTGACCCCAGTTTATTTTAATGTGCTTCACAATGCCATGCATGCCACACCTGCATCAGGTCCTTAACCCGCATTCAATTGATACAGTGGCTGAGAAGTAATCAATATTTTTTTGCTGAATGTTCCCATAGGGATTGAAAGGCGTTTTTATAATATTCATGCAGGTATGAACAAAAATCGGTTACATCCATATTGCATGAAGCCCTAAGTAGGGCTAATTCATGTTTAATATTGATGTAACCAATTTGCGTACATACAGCTTTTTTTTTTTTTAAACGCGGTTCAATCCATATATTTACATTTTTACTATAGAACAAATGTTTTATTTTATTTATTTGTTCTTAAATAATTTATTTATTTAGTGCATTTTGTTTATGCGTCGTCCTTTAAACGACATTGGCAGAACAGCCCTATTTTAATCAAATTGGCGCCAATAATTAACCGTAGTCATTTGAGTGTTTGACGTAGGGCATTCTCCATGTTATCCGAAGCGAAGCGACAAGACTCTCATTGAACAAGGTTAATCCATGATGTCATAAGTAAACCACGTGATAGGTCACGAGAGGTTTTGCTTTCATACTCAAATGAAATGCATTTCTGCTGGTAATGCTCATATAGTGGGTTGCAGTGCAAATGTAAATATAAAATAATAAAGTGTTACCTCTGATATATATATATATATAGGTTTACAATGTACAATATCTATATATATATATGTAAGATAATATAAATTTCCGTTTTGAAATGTTGATTTTCTCCTGCGCATCTACATGTATTAATTCATTGAACATTATTTTAAAGGTATGTCTAACGCTGGAAATCTGAAGGATCGTAAATAAAGTGACAAAATGGCTGATGCGCAGGGAAGAGAAACAAATGCTGGTGGTTATCAGTGTCATCTGAAGGCTTGTAAACTGGGAGGAACGGTAAACCCTTCGGATGCCAGAGCAGAGGTCAGGGGTTACACTGTCAGTGCAACGCAAGGTATTTATATACACTTGGTAGAAACATTTTTTATAACAACCAATTTGATTAAAAACGTAAAAATGGTGTTTTTGTTGAACTCCTGTAGAATTTTTTATCAATTTCCTTAAACATGAACTTCATGTTACTGTATGAAATTGATGTCACGTTCTCAAAAGGTCACAGAATCTCAGGTAATCACACCTGGCGAGTCTTATTCCTATCCAGGAAGGCAACATTAGTGGCCAAAATATCTAGGTATGTATAGTCTTTAAAAAAAACTACAGAACATCTGTGTTTTATTACCCAGAGTTCTTAGCAAAATGGGAAGCCGATGGAGGGGCTGTGTTTCACATGGAGTGCTGGCAGATATTGAGCGATCTAGCCAACAGGTCAAAGGTCACCAACCTGTGTAGTAAGGAGAAGTCACTTGTGCTAGAGGCTGAGGATACAGCCGAGTTACATCAGTCCATGGACTCTCTGACGGCAGACGCTACCAGGATAGCTCGCATGATCAAAGAGTGCAAATATCCCATCGCATTCACAGGTATGGTAATAATTGATAAATATTTTGTCTTGATGGGGATGGTAGCTCTTAAATCTTGTCCAGTGTTATAGACACCAGGTGAGGGACTCCCTAACTCATGTCCGGTGTTATAGACAACAGGTGAGGGACTCCCTAACTCTTGTCCAGTATTTCTAGACAGCAGGAAAGAGAGTCTCTAAATCTTGTCCGGTGTTATCCAACAGGGAAGAGAGTCTCTAGGTCTTGTCCAGTGTTATAGACAAATCGGAAGAGAGTCTCTAGGTCTTGTCCAGTGTTATAGTCAACAGGGAAGAGAGTATCTAAATCTTGTCCAGTATTATAGACAACAGGGAAGAGAGTCTCTAAATCTTGACCAGTGTTATAGACAACAGGGAAGAGAGTCTCTAAAGGGAATAGAGTCTCTAGGTCTTATCCAGTGTTATAGACAACAGGGAAGAGAGTCTCCAAATCTTGTCCAGTGTACTAGACAACAGGGAAGAGAGTCTCTAAAGGGAATAGAGTCTCTAGGTCTTGTACAGTGTTATAGACAACAGGGAATAGAGTCTCTAAATCGTCTCCAGTGTTATAGACAACAGGCAAAAGTCTCTAAATATTATACTATGTACTAGACAACAGGGGAGAGAGTTTCTAAATCTTGTCCAGTGTACTAGACAACAGGGAAGAGAGTCTCTAAATCTTGTCCAGTGTTATAGACAACAGGGAAGAGACTCTCTAAATCTTGTACAGTGTTATAGACAAAAGGGAAGAGAGTCTCTAGGTCTTGTCCAGTGTTATAGACAACATGGAAAAGAGTCTCTAGGTCTTGTCCAGTGTTATAGACAACAGGGAAGGGCCTCTCTAAATCTTGTCCTGTATACTAGACAGCAGGGAAGGGACTCTCTAGGTCTTGTCCAGTGTTATAGACAACAGGGAATAGAGTCTCTAAATCTTGTCCTGTATACTAGACAACAGGGAATAGAGTCTCTAAATCTTGTACTGTATACTAGACCACAGGGAAGAGAGTCTCTAAATCTTGTCCTGTATACTAGACAACAGGGAAGAGAGTCTCTAAATCTTGTCTTTTATACTAGACAACAGGGAAGGGACTCTCTAAATCTTGTCCTGTATACTCGACAACAGGGAAGGGACTCTCTAAATCTTGTCTTTTATACTAGACAACAGGGAAGGGAATCTCTAAATCTTGTCCTGTATACTAGACAACACGGAAGGGACTCTCTAAATATTGTCCTGTATACTAGACAACAGGGAAGGGCCTCTCTAAATCTTGTACTGTATACTAGACAACAGGGAAGAGAGTCTCTAAATCTTGAACAGTGTTATAGACAACAGGGAAGAGAGTCTCTAGGTCTTGTCCAGTGTTATAGACAACAGGGAAGAGAGTCTCTAAATCTTGTCCTGTATACTAGACAACAGGGAAGTGAGTCTCTAAATCTTGTCCTGTATACTAGACAACAGGGAAGGGAGTCTCTAAATCTTGTCCTGTATACTAGACAACACGGAAGGGACTCTCTAAATATTGTCCTGTATACTAGACAACAGGGAAGGGCCTCTCTAAATCTTGTACTGTATACTAGACAACAGTGAAGGGACTCTCTAAATATTGTCCTGTATACTAGACAACAGGAAAGGGACTCTCTAAATCTTGTCCTGTATACTAGACAGCAGGGAAGATAGTCTCTAAATCTTGTCCTGTATACTACACAACAGGAAAGAGAGTCTCTAAATCTTGTCCTGTATACTAGACAACACGGAAGGGACTCTCTAAATATTGTCCTGTATACTAGACAACAGGGAAGGGCCTCTCTAAATCTTGTACTGTATACTAGACAACAGGGAAGTGAGTCTCTAAGTCTTGTCCTGTATACTAGACAACAGGGAAGAGAGTCTCTAAATCTCGTCCTGTATACTAGACAGCAGGGAAGTGAGTCTCTAAATCTTGTCCTGTATACTAGACAACAGGGAAGGGCCTCTCTAAATCTTGTACTGTATACTAGACAACAGGGAAGAGAGTCTCTAAATCTCGTCCTGTATACTAGACAGCAGGGAAGTGAGTCTCTAAATCTTGTCCTGTATACTAGACAACAGGGAAGAGAGTCTCTAAATCTTGTCCTGTATACTAGACAGCAGGAAAGGGACTCTCTCATGTTTTATGTCAGATTTTTTAAAGTTTTTTTCTAACGTAATTCCTGCAAATTATTTGCAATTGTTTCTGTATCTTACCATGAATTTTCAAGAGGAAAGAATGATTATACTGCCAAATATGTACTCTACTCAATAACTTCTACAAAATTGTTGTCACCAAAAGTGTAAACAGTTACCGTATAATTTCCTATTATGTAATATACATGCACTGTAAGTATTAAGTTTTACCTGTGTAGGTTAACTAAATTGTTATACCTACACCTGTTTCATCAGCGTAACTAAATAAATTGACAGGGGCCGGGATTTCAACATCAGCTGGAATTGGAGATTTTCGAGGGATCCATGGAAAGTGGACCAACCGGGATAAAGAAAAGGACCATGGTGAGTTATAAACACAGTATAGCGATAAACTGGACTGTATACTAATTTGCCCTCGGTATCATGGAACAAGTCTTCAATTTCATTCCATTTGTCTTATTTTCTTAATTAAAAGTGTCTTACATGAAGGAAATTTTCCTTAGTAATGATAATTTAAAGAAAATCTTAAGGACATTTTTTTTTCAGTTAAGGAACATTTGTGATTAACTTTAATGGCCGGGGCAAAATGTTCTACAGAATTGACTGATTTGGAGCTCTTTATGATTGGAGATGAATATCAGGATAGTGTGGTTTGTAGCTTTAAGAGGTTTAAAAATAGGTTGATCAATTACTTGTATTACAGGGAGCCAAAAGGAAGGAAAAGCAAAGGCCAAGCGAAATGTGATGTCACTCCGCCCTACTTACACTCATGAGGCCCTGCTCAAGCTCATCGAGATGGGTTACCTGCAGTATATTATAAGTCAGAACACGGATGGACTTCATCGACTTTCTGGCATTCCTGAGGACAAAATTTCGGAACTCCATGGAAATGGTTTCGTAGAGAAATGTGAAAAATGCAACAAGCGCTATGTTATGAATCACAATCATAGACTAGGACCGAAGGACCCGAAAGTGCCAGTGAAAAAATGTGAACACTGCCGAATTAATCACAGGACCGGCAGAATATGTCCCGATCCAGTGAGTCTTCAACAATTATCTCCCTTTAATTTGATTCAATATGCTTTACAATAAGGGAAACCTGTGTGTGCCATGTTTCAATTTGTTTCCAGCACCTATCTGGGTCTAATAAGCTTAGTTAAGTCGGAAAAATTAATTATATTTCAAAATCTATCAAAGAGTTTAATGTAATTGAGGGAATACTCACTTCATTTATCTCCAATTAACTTCCTCTGTTTTTAACAAGAAAAAAAATACTTAAATATCCCTGACCTACTGTCCAAAACTGTATTACTGTGAATTGGAAACAAAAAAAAAATCGGCATGACTTAAACTTTGATAAATTATTTCTGATAAGAAACCAATACCTTGCATGACTTTTATGAGAATAGAAAGTATATATAAAACAAACAAAATATAAATCAACAACAGTGTTCTGGGCCTAAAAATTCAACGGTGCCAGACGAGGGTCAAACCCTGAAAAATTGCTACACCATCGCTCTAACCAATTAAGCTACCTGTTTAAAGGAAGGGGCTTTGCCAATCTGTGCTTGTTATATCCTAATGGAAGTTAAGGGGAGATAATTGTTTATAGGAAAAAACACAGTAAACAGGGATCCTTAAGGTGATAGGATTGTGTCGCCATTTCTCAGTAGAATTTCTTCAAATTTTGTAGTGATATTGCTTTGAAGTAAAGAAAAAATTCTGCCACAAAAAAAAATATAGGTTGTCAGAATTGTAAGGATTTTAAATGGAAATCTATGTAAAAATGAGTGAATTTTGAAAAAAAAATGAAACACGAAATGTTTTGCAAAATAATGTCAATCAAAATGATACTGACATGGATTAGTATTGCATTAATGTATATCAATTTCAAAAATGCTGAAATTGTGTAAAATTAATTATTTATACACGTTTAAAAATTGACATTTAATAATAAAACCATATGCACATAGTATTAAATTGCAGGTAAGAGTTATCGTTCTTGAAAAACTTCACAGTAGTGAAATAGGTAGCCGGTTTCCTGAAGTACAGAACATTGGATGCATGTGACGCATTAATTAAAAAACAACTGAATTAATGCTGGATTGCTTTGAAATACTTTAATATTAAAAGAACACACTGTTCTGTCAATAATAAACATACAATATTCATCAGTTTAATATTAAACATTAGAATATGCAGAAATTGTGATACTGTCTCCCTACATTGGATTATCAACTAGGGATGTACTTCCTACTTCCATTTAGCAATAAACTCCTATGACCTCAAGGTAATATTTTAGATATAATGTCCATTTTTTTATAGTGTTAAATTTTCAGTCTATCCATCATATTGCTAAATGTTGGAGAAGTTTAAGCCAATATAGAATCTGATTTTAACAGAATATTTTTTCCTGCCTTTTAGAAAACCATTTTGCCCTGAGATGAATACAGCAACCACAGACTTAATTTTGACAGTTTTCTGAACTTCCTTTTGTATCTTTCACAGAAATGTAAAGGCTATTTGATGAACACCATCATCAACTTTGGTGATAACCTGGAGGAACATGTACTTAGTAGTGCGATACACAACGCTGAGAAAGCTGACATGGTACTGACTCTCGGCTCAACTCTCAAGGTCTCTCCGGCCAATAGCCTCGTCACTATGGGGCAGACGCCGGTCAAACTGGTCATCTGCAACAGGTATGGTCACTTTAGAATCCTTAAGTTGTGTCTGGCAGTTTGTGATTGTTTAATATTTTTTCAGTGCACTGGTAAATTATTTACAAGTCAGGCATTTCACTAACTTCCATTTGAACAGACCAAATGACATTTTTACCGCCCAACTTTTATGAAAATACATGTGATGTAAAAGAAAAAAGTGATATGAACGGACCAAATTGAGATCTGAACCAGTCGTTTTGGTCTGCTGCCTGTTCTTAATGAAAACCATGCAAGTTATAGTAAATTGCTTATGAGAATATTTGTTTTACTTGACTATTTCTGTATAAATAGAAAGAGTATTGAATTCGGGCTTAAGTCATGGTAACTTTCTAGTAGAGTCACACATTTGTTTTAATCATAAAAATAAAAATGCACCAACCCTGAAGGTCACAAAGGTCAAGTTCAAAGGTCAAAGTGAAGGATCCAAAAGTCATGCAACTAATCTACTGTACTCACAGAGGAGTACTTGGGGTATTTGCCTGTTATATTATATTATATGACCCAAATTAAGACAGAGCGGATCTTTAAAAAGTACTTTACAAGTATTGTTTCTTATTGGGATTGTATTAACATTATACCTGTGTGTTGCAGACAAATCACACCTTACGATGACGTGTGTGAGAAAAAGGACCCTTCTACCAAAGCACAGCTAGGCTGTCGTGTGTTCGGCGACTGTGACGACTTGATGAGAGTGGTCATGCGACAGTTGATGGACGCCGGCCAGCTGGAGGAGTGGGAACGGGGTCGAGAGGAGAGGTGCCAGTCGTATGATGGCCGGCGACAGAACTAGACCCAAACATATGGACTCTGATCCAAACTGACCCTCATAGATGGATGTTTATTACCGTATTCATCACAATTAGCACCGTTCCCCCTTTTTCAGGAGGAATTGAAATTAAGCCGACCCCCTATATCATTCTCAGTCCTGACTGGGCCTGGTCAACATCAGCAGTGACATTTGCTTTTAGGTGAAATTGAACAAGGCATCATGTAAAAAAAGTTTGTATGCACACACAATTGACAAATGTTTCCAAGCAAGAATGAAAAATATTTGCACATACAAATGTTTTCACACACAAAAGTACAAAAGGATTAACACAGTTATTATGAAAAGGGCACTTTTCTTAAAACCACTAAAGTAGACAGGAAAGTATACATTCAATAACATACCTGTTCATGTGGTAGAATAGATATAATCAATATATGTTTGTATATTATAGTTCAGATATATAACTTTGGATTAAAAAATGTTTCAAAATAATTAATCCAGGCTGAAGCTGTCATTAATTGGTAATTTGTATACCAAGATTTGGCCCTTATAATCCATATTCTTCCTGCCTTATTGTTTCATTACATACCTGTGGTGAGGTTTGATATAGTGTGATACAGCTAGTTTTCAGGCCATGTTACACAATTGCAAGGACCTGTCTTTTACACTGTGATAATACATGACGTTGTATTTTGCCAGTAGCTAGAGATCCTTTTTGACTGGAACTCTGTAACTGTTATCAAAACGTTACGTCTTTCGTCCACTGTTGCTGTTCAGTTGAAGTTTTCGGACAGCAATTTGAATTTTTTATGCAGGTAATAATGTGTAATGATTTGCAATAAAATGTAATATGTGTAAAGTACTAGCCACTTGCTGCAGACTCAGCTAGGGAGAATCTATCTCTTTAGCTTCTTCCGTAGACGACAAGAATAGTAAACTAGAGGACCGGGGTTCGACTACTAGCATTGAAAACAAATAACGACCTCCGTAACACATGCATATAAAGAAAAATTATGAATATGTAATTACCATACACATATGACATTTATCAGTTATGAACTTATAATAAGGTGAATATGAGGTTATATGAACCTGAGAAAGTGGTATTGACCGAGACAAAAGTCAAAGGTGATTATCACATTCTCAGGTCAATATAACTACATATTCACTGTAATAAAAGTCATTATTTGATATATTAGATGGTGAATAATGTTTTAATCATTAATTAAACAAGATGAAACATGAAAATTGTCAGGATGAAAGTATTAGGTTTGGCAGGGAGCAGTGTGACATCATAGTTAAACTGACGTCAAAAAGTCAGTCATTAACACAAATCAACGACCTCCACGTGATTATCATCCTACCAAGGAGGATGTAGGAATAATGTGTGTCATCTCATATTATCTGACGTCACAGAAAGCACCTGTTTATTGTGTGAATGTATGCGTCCACTTGTGCCCTAGGTGCATTCGTCCGATGTATTCCTTTATCACAATAACTTGTTCTGTCCGTGACGTAATATTTAGGGAGATGCGGTACAGTTTATTAATTGTATGATGAGGCTGTTATTTTGTAAAATATCACCGTTACACGTATTCACTTATTTATTACACTCTTAATATAAAATATGTAATAGCTGAATAACATTTGTCATGATGTCATAGGTAAAAAGCAGTAACGTCATCAATTGCAGATGGAAGACAAAAATACTTTCCTTTTAAAGTTTTTCTGCTTTATTTTTTTTATTTTTTTTTTAAAAAGAAGAAAATTATTTGATAAACAGAACCTTTTTTTGTAATTCCAACTGGTTTTTATGAACCCTTTTCAAGCTCGTTTCATAAAAATCCTTCATTGTATCTTATGTGCGCTGCTTGAGTTCCAAAGTATATCAATATACAATTATTAGGATACTGTAAAAGGGAACATTTTCGCGGTATGCAAATCTTCGTCTTTCCCGCATTTAGTAAAGTAGCACTAAAATATCCGAACGTGAATATTTTGTTATATGTATATATATAAATTATATCGATTATAGAATGTATAGATTTCAGAACCCTTGCCAAATCAAAAATGTCCACACCGCGATCAGTTTATAGCGTCACAATGTGAACATTTCACACCGCAATCAGTTTAAAGCGTCACAATGTGAACATTTCACATCGCGATCAGTTTATAGCGTCACAATACGAACATTTCACACCGCGGTCAGTTTATAGCGTCACAGTATGAACATTTTACACTGCGATCAGTTTATAGCGTCACAGTATGAACATTTTACACTGCGATCAGTTTATAGCGTCACAATACGAACATTCCACACCGCGATCAGTTTATAGCGTCACATTATGAACATTTCACACCGCGATCAGTTTAAAGCGTCACAGTATGAACATTTCACACCGAGATCAGTTTATAGCGTCACAATACGAACATTTCACACCGCGGTCAGTTTATAGCGTCACAGTATGAACATTTCACCCCGCGATCAGTTTATAGCGTCAAAGTAAGAACATTTCACACCGCGATCAGTTTATAGTGTCACAATACGAACATTTCACACTGCGATCAGTTTATAGCGTCACAGTATGAACATTTTACACTGCGATCAGTTTATAGCGTCACAATACGAACGTTTCACACCGCGATCAGTTTATAGCGTCATAATGTGAACATTTCAAACCGTTCACATTTCACACCGCGATCAGTTTATAGCCTCACAATGTGAACATTTCAAACCGTTCACATTTCACACCGCGATCAGTTTATAGTGTCACAATACGAACATTTCACACTGCGATCAGTTTATAGCGTCACAGTATGAACATTTCACCCCGCGATCAGTTTATAGCGTCACAGTATGAACATTTCACCCCGCGATCAGTTTATAGCGTCAAAGTAAGAACATTTCACACCGCGATCAGTTTATAGTGTCACAATACGAACATTTCACACTGCGATCAGTTTATAGCGTCACAATACGAACGTTTCACACCGCGATCAGTTTATAGCGTCAGAGTATGAACATTTCACACCGCGATCAGTTTATAGTGTCACAATACGAACATTTCACACTGCGATCAGTTTATAGCGTCACAATACGAACATTTCACACTGCGATCAGTTTATAGCGTCACAATACGAACGTTTCACACCGCGATCAGTTTATAGCGTCAAAGTAAGAACATTTCACACCGCGATCAGTTTATAGTGTCACAATACGAACATTTCACACTGCGATCAGTTTATAGCGTCACAGTATGAAAATTTCACACCGCGATCAGTTTATAGCCTCACAATGTGAACATTTCAAACCGTTCACATTTCACACCGCAATCAGTTTAAAGCGTCACAATGTGAACATTTCAAACCGTTCACATTTCACACCGCGATCAGTTTATAGCGTCAGAGTATGAACATTTCACACCGCGATCAGTTTAAAGCGTCACAGTATGAACATTTCACACCGCGATCAGTTTAAAGCGTCACAATGTGAACATTTCACACCGCAATCAGTTTAAAGCGTCACAATATGAACATTTCACTAGCGAAAATTTCAACTTTGATAGTATATCTGTATCGCTATGGAGCACAAATTAGAACAAATGTGTGTCGTACATTTTCCTGTCTACCAACTGTGTATTTTTACATTATAGTACCTTACAACTTGTTTATAGGAATGGTGTTTTTGGCCATTTGTTACAGATTGCTGTCAGTTACCATTTTATACATTAAACTTTATTTTACATTCCTGTTGCACTCTGCTTTGTTATTTTAAATACTATTCAACCGAACGGCTGTAGTGAGTGCCCTGGCCACCTTGTTATTTGCAAAATTAGCACGATGTATGAACTTTCCAGAAATAAAAAAAAAATAAAAAAAAAATATGTTGCTTGTTTGAAAATAATGATGAGGAGATCAAGATCAGACATTTGAACCAGAAAAATAGGCGGTGCTTATAAAGAATGGGGCACTTATTAGGTTGGCTACCGTAGCACTGTTTATATCAAGTTCCAACTGTCCTTGTGATTGGTTCTGTAAAAAGGGATTAAATATACTTGTCGCGGTATATAAAGGTCTTCAACTCATAGTTGTTGCAATGGTTGTCATTTTTTTAGTGCCGTCTAATTGAAAAGTAAATTCCTGATAATTTCATTTGTCATTTGGTAAAGGAAATTGAAAATGAAATGTGATATGAAAATATTAACGTCTCTATATAGATTGCTTTCTAAAAGGTATGGATTTATTTTTTCTATGGTAAGTTTGAGACGTATCCAAAAGTTTAATTCTAAGAATTCTAACATTCTAGAATAAGCAACTCACTTATTGAAGTAAGCACAAAAATGACATTATTCAAAGTCAGCACGATAACACAGATAATGGTGAGAATTTTATTCACTTTTTAGGGGTTGTTATGTAGACATAGCTATGCTAGTCAATTAGCTATAGGACGGTCGACAGTACAGCACCTCATTCCGCCATATTTTCGTCAATCCATCCGCGATACTCTGACACGCGCGTGTAGACGTTCGGCATGTTTTCGCAATTAGACGATCCCCATGACGTCACCCCGGCCAGTATATACTCGTTGCTCTTCACACAGACCAATGGGCCACCGGAGTCACCCTGGGTGTTGAAAACATAATAAAAGTGCGTTACAGTTTCTCTGTCTCATTCAAAATACAGTACAATGCGATCTGATTCAGTAAATTCCTTTTAAATAAAATAACTAATCCATTGAAATATTAAAAAATTAAAAGGGTTTGGCGATATATTGAGACACACGTGTAAAGGGTGGAATGGGAAAGGTGGAAAATGAAAACAGCGGTTTCAACGAGGAACATTATTTAGAGGTATATTGTATATTTTAACAAAATGACATTCTAAAGAAGTTTACTATAGTTAACAAGAGGAGATATACTGGGCTTCACGGTAAATTTGTGTATATGCTGTAGGGTTAGGGACATTATATCGAGACCTTTCAGTATATACAATGTAACAGAGGCGCATTTGGCGAGGGGTTATCTTAATATGAATGTTGGACGTTATATGGAGGTTTACTGTATATAAAATAAGGGACGCTATATCGATGATTAACTGTACATTAGCTAGAGAGACGTCAATTGAGACCTAAACTGTTTGTGAAAGGTGGACAAGCATTATCAAAAAATATCATTTTACTATGAAGAGTGTTGTATAGTTTCCTGTATATGGAATACGCATTATACGTTGTATCGAGGGTTTTTTCTGTGTGTAAGCGAGAGACACTATATGGATGGGTTTCTGTATATAAACAATAGACATTAGGTCGAGGTTTAGCTGTTAACTTACATTAAATAAACAATGGACGTTAGGTCGAGGTTTAGCTGTTCACTTACATTATATAAACAATGGTTGGTAGGTCTAGGTTTAGCTGTTCACTTACATTACACGCGGACTCAGATCCTCCGCCTACACATATGTGAGTTGAGAGTATCGACTGTAACAACCAGTTAATATTACATAGTAAGTTACATTATATAAACAATGGACGTTAGGTCGAGGTTTAGCTGTAAACTTACATTATTTAAACAATGGACATTAGGCCGATGTTTAGCTGTTGACTTACATTATGTAAACAATGGACGTTAGGCCGATGTTTAGCTGTTAACTAAAATAACATTATATAAACAATGGACGTTAGGTCGAGGTTTAGCTGTTAACTTACATTATATAAACAATGGACGTTAGGTCGAGGTTTGGCTGTTAACTTACATTATATAAACAATGGACGTTAGGTCGAGGTTTGGCTGTTAACTTACATTATATAAACAATGGACGTTAGGTCGAGGTTTGGCTGTTAACTTACATTATATAAACAATGGACGTTAGGTCGAGGTTTGGCTGTTAACTTACATTATATAAACAATGGACGTTAGGTCGAGGTTTAGCTGTAAACTTACATTATATAAACAATGGACGTTAGGTCGAGGTTTAGCTGTAAACTTACATTATATAAACAATGGACGTTAGGTCGAGGTTTGGCTGTTAACTTACATTATATAAACAATGGACGTTAGGTCGAGGTTTGGCTGTTAACTTACATTATATAAACAATGGACGTTAGGTCGAGGTTTAGCTGTTGACTTACATTATATAAACAATGGACATTAGGTCGAGGTTTGGCTGTTCACTTACATTATGTAAACAATGGACGTTAGGTTGAGGTTTAGCTGTTCACTTACATTATATAAACAATGGACGTTAGGTCGAGGTTTGGCTGTTAACTTACATTATATAAACAATGGACGTTAGGTCGAGGTTTAGCTGTAAACTTACATTATTTAAACAATGGACATTAGGCCGATGTTTAGCTGTAAACTTACATTATATAAACAATGGACGTTAGGTCGAGGTTTAGCTGTTAACTTACATTATGTAAACAATGGACGTTAGGTCGAGGTTTAGCTGTTCACTTACATTATATAAACAATGGATGTTAGGTCTAGGTTTAGCTGTTCACTTACATTACACGCGGACTCAGATCCTCCGCCTACACATATGTGAGTTGAGAGTATCGACTGTAACAACCAGTTAATATTACATAGTAAGTTACTCATGACGTTTATCTGCACGTGCTGAAGAACGTCTGCCAGGCCACTGTCAGCTGTGAGAAGAAACAATTACATAGTCAGTTGTAACCACGTGATAAAATTTCGGATCCTGATTGGATAGCGTTCGTTCTATCATCTGAACAAAGGGACACTAGCTGGTGAAACGAAACAAGTCTTTATCAAAATGGTCTGGATAATTTGTATAAGATAGTGTGTTGCTAAACTCGCATTCTCAAAATCCAGTGCAGGTGGTTATGCGCTCACTTAAATCATTCTCAGCACCCCTGAAATATACCATGACAAAATCGAATGCATGCGGTTAGCTATTTGATTGATTTCTGGTGAAATTGCAGTTGCTAGACTGATTCCTGTTCTGTGAAGATTACAGAAGAGCGACATTCGACTTAAAAGCCAGTCAATTTTACCGTTACGCGGTCGTACGATTATTTTGATGTATATCATAAAAGTTCAAACGATTCTACTTGAATCTCCCAAAAGGTAGTGCATGCAGAGCCTTCGCTTTCGGCATGACGTTTAAATAATGGTCATATTATGATCACGTGATGCAGACGCTGTAGCAAAATTTGTTTTTCTGAAATATTCTGGAACTGTCGACACTTTTCGTAAACGAGAAAATACTCTTAATATTATAATAACGACACAGACAATTCGATATGGATAGTATATCAAATATATATATTTAGAATATAAATATAAGGATTAAAAGGGATTTTTCAATGTCCATCTGGGTTTGAACACAAATTGTTCACAAACATTTTGGCTTCTTGAAATATACATGTAATCGATTTGCGTTCATACCATCAAGAAATTAAAAAAAACGCCGTTCAATTCTCATCTATACACCAAGACATTAAACCCAAACGCTTACAAGGTGCCCTTAGTAAGACAACGATATCAACCCAATTTTAATTTCAATGTCAGATATTTTCAGTGTTAAGGAAAGTGCGACAATATCTAGGCACCCTTACCGCTCGTTTTGCCCCACCCGCTGATGTAGCAGGTGTCTGAGGAGGTGAAGTCTCTGTTGGTGTCTGTCGGTAGCTGTACAACTCCTATACCGGTATTGCTAGTGTCAGCAGGTTTCGCGAGTTTGATTAGGGCGATGTCGTTTGGTATTCCATTAGCAGATCCATCATATTGGCTGTGCTGTAGTAGAATAACAACAAATGAAATTGCAACTTTTCTTAAAATACAGTCTCCTAGCTAGTGAGTTCAAATCTTTATCATGCTGCTCCCTCGTGACAAAGTATGGATCCCAAGGAAACAAAGAATCGTGTTTCCCTAACACAGTGGTAATAAATGTGGCCGCCGATTTTCAGTATAGACAATTCCCCTCAATATTATAAAATTTATTTATTTTACAACAATTATGAAACAAGTTTCTACAACTTATATTATTCACTCTTGTTGGCCCCGTACAGTATATATACAAAGCAAGATGTCTCTAAGTGTCCTTACCTATAAAAGGATTTAAAAGTTCGATCAGGGAACATTACAACATTGAAAAATATTTCGCAAATATTAAAAAGAAATTTCCAGAATTGGTTGGAAAAAATGGAAAAAAACTTATTGATATTTCCTAAACTTCCAATTTGCCGTTTATATGTTTTATCATATCTAAAATGTTGTATTATTTAGAAAAGACGATACAGAAGATAAAACCTGTATAATCTCAATTACCTAGCTACTGACACCTATATATTACAGGATTTCTGTCATTTACCTTGTTGTGTTTAATACTTATTCCTGTCTGTGTGTGTGTCTGTGTGTGTCTGTCTGTTTGTCTGTACTTTAAACTGTGTGTCTGTGTGTGTGTGTGTTTGTGTCTGTGTGTGTGTGTCTGTCTGTCCATTTACCTCTCTTTATATTTCTTTGTTTTCTTGTTTCTCTTTGTCTGATTTTCTTTCCGTTCTTATATAACATTACAAAACTTAAAATGCCACTTTCAAAAAGAGTAATATGGATTCGTGTGAAGGTATGTGTGAAGTGGAATTTAATATGTATTACGAAATGCATATATATTTTTGTAATGTGAAAAAATACTCTGAAACCCCTACAGAGACTGACCAAAATGATCTTCTCGATGTCCACTGTTTGCTCCGTTGCGTCGTCCGAACTCAGGACGTGCTCCCCAAGAACAATCCGAAAGTTTTGGCGGTTGGAACTGCAAAATTCATATAAGAGTTTTTGATTATCCCAAAAAAAGTAAAAATCATTTTAGAAAATCTTCCAAAATACCACTTTAAATGGGACTTTCTTGTATAATTCTTAAACTTATTCCTATTATATTTGAATGAAAAAGAACTCACAACAAATTGGAATCCCACAATCATTGCTGGACTAGAACCGATCACTTTTACAAACTTATTTTTCTCTATAAATATAGAGAAAGGCACACGAGTCTGAAATTATGTCAAAAATGAATTACTATCTACTTTTAAGCATAGTATAGGTTTGTTTTATGTATTGCTGTTAGAATTATCTTTGACAGAATTTCAGACTCCTGTTGGGGTAAGGGAGAGTGAAAAGAATCCAGGCTTCTGTTGTTTGGGTAAGGGAGAGTGAAAAGAATTCAGGCGTCCGTTGTTGGGGTAAGGGAGGGTGAAAAGAATTCAGGCTGCTGTTGTTTGGGTAAGGGAGAGTGAAAAGAATTCAGGCTTCCGTTGTTGGGGTAAGGGAGAGTGAAAATAATTCGGTTCGCTTGACATGACCTGTTGCAGATCGTCGTCTCATAATTTAAATATTGAAGTGGGTAGACGGAACAATGTTGTTCGGCAGAATAGATTGTGCACTCGCTATGCTTCTGGTGATGAAATTCACTTCATCCTAAAATGTGCATTCTACATGCATCATGACCTAAGATGTAAATATATCGAACGATTCTATCACAGAGGTCCATTTGTTTTTTAAGTTAACGAAATTATTGAGTACTAATAATGTAAAAGAATTGTGTAATCTCGGAAAGTATTGATAATGTGCTACAAGAAAACGTAGAGAAATCAATGTCTGATATGGAAAGCTCCTTTTGTACTTTGCAAGCTCACTCACCACTTATTAATTTCAATATGTATACATAATCTCTTGTACATGTACTATATGATGTAATTGTTTGATATTAAACTAGGAGTCGGATGGTTCACGGAAATAAAAAAGGCCCGAATAAAAAAACTGAACAGAACTAAACTGAACGAACATGACCGCACTTACTCGAACTCGACACAGTGCGCTGCGGTGAGGACCCAGTTTGGGGCGATGAGGGACCCCCCACATATATGTGAGAAAGTCCCGGTACTGCCGTTATAGTTGAGAGAAGCCTGCCACGGCCACTGGCTTTGGTTCGAGTCCTCTCCGTTCACGATCCTACCCTCGGGGTACCGAGGCGGCAACGCAACGGCTAAATGTGAAAATTGTGAATACGAAAATACAATAATGTAATGTTATAAGTTTATATTTTAGAACAACTTATACAAAGTCATTTTACTCTGCAATGCTACAAACGTTGTTATCTTGAGACAACTTATACAAAGTCCTTTTACTCTGCAATGCTACAAACGTTCTTATCTTGAGACATCTTATACAAAGTCCTTTTACTCTGCAATGCTACAAACGTTCTTATCTTGAGACAACTTATACAAAGTCATTTTACTCTGCAATGTTACAAACTTTGTTATCTTGAGACATCTTATACAAAGTCATTTTACTCTGCAATGCTACAAACGTTCTTATCTTGAGACAACTTATACAAAGTCATTTTACTCTGCAATGCTACAAACGTTGTTATCTTGAGACATCTTATACAAAGTCATTTTACTCTGCAATGCTACAAACGTTGTTATCTTGAGACAACTTATACAAAGTCATTTTACTCTGCAATGTTACAAACGTTGTTATCTTGAGACATCTTATACAAAGTCATTTTACTCTGCAATGCTACAAACGTTCTTATCTTGAGACAACTTATTCAAAGTCATTTTACTCTGCAATGCTACAAACGTTGTTAGTATAAAAGTCAAAATACCAGTAGATAGTTTCCAAACTCCTGTCGTCACGTCCTTATATCTAGCAATCGTGACGTCACGTCACGTGAAACGGGGTGTAAGATAGAATCGTTTACATCCCTTTCTTACCCTGATACCGCTTCACAAACAGGGTGTACTTACACCCGGGTATATCTATTTACGAGTATTTTGAATCGCACTTACGAGTCGTTGAAAAGGTACATACATGTATGGATTTACACCACCCCCGGACACGGTTTTCGGACGGATTTACACCCAATCGTAAGTTAGTTACACATACTTTGTGAAACGGACCGTAACTATTACGTACACGTACGGCTTACATACGGATTTACACCCACATGTAATTAAGTTACACCCTGCTTGTGAAACGGTACCTCGCTACAGCTGTATCTTACGCATATGGAACTGGGAGAAAAGGATTTACTCAGAGTGAAAATTCCGTTATTAGAAATGTAAACCATGTCCTGCCATATTTTTTAAATTTTCATATATAAATATATATTTACCACAGCACAGCAAACAGGAAAGGAGAAATAGCTTCATTGCGGTTTAAATGCGCTGTCCTCCTGACGATCTGAAGTCGATTCTCTGTATGAGACTTCGGTATATTGTCACACGAGATGGCGGTGAAGACAAACTAATGAGAGAGCGTCCGTCTCCTTATTTATATACCACGGCCAATCGCCCTATGACGCCTCACCGAACATTGCATCGTTCGAGAGGTATTTCATCTTTTGCAATGTGCCGTTTTCCCTCGTTTATGGCACTTGTCGGTGACAATTTAAGATCGTATATGCTATTGATTGTACAACAGTCCACATGTTTCCTTCACGAAGTGCTCAAGTGCGATAAGCTTTTTTTATTTTCTTTAAGTTATGGCTTGTTACGGTTTTTATTTTAGATACATGTATGTGTTTCGTGTACTTTTAGTTAAACGTATTTCTCCCACAACGACCGGAGGTTCTCTCACTCCCGACTCGTTGGATAAACCCGCTAGGAGTTGGTAAACCTTTTTTATTATCCAACAATGGGAAACACCCTTGTTAAAATTAACCAGCCTTGGAGCAACCAGGACGTGGACGTTATTTCATTGGTCAATCCTATATCTATGACGTCACATTGCATTTGCTTTTCCACCGACAGGAATCATGTATTTTCAAGAGAAACAGGTGGTGTTCAAGACGTTATCCGAACGTCATGTGAGAAAATGGTCCCCAAAGCCGTAATGGCTAGTTACATGTATCAAGTTTGTGTAATTCTCACGAATTAATTTTCAAAATGAAAAAGAAATAATAAAATAGAAACTCAACCAAGCTCATGTAATTTTTACAATTTGAAAATTAATAATCTCGAGTTAGATGATGCTGTTATAGCGAGTCAGCTAATTAACAATAAATACCTAAACGAGATGTCTCATCACAACTTTAGCATGTACATGTATATATATAAACTCACTGAGACAAAACAAAATAGATATCAGGGGCGTATCCTGGATATCCTAAAAAGGGGGCCGAGAAATGTTTCCCAATAGTCAACGGTGTGCTGCCGAAGGCACTACCCGAGCGCGTAGCGCGAGGAGGGGGAGGGTACGTGAGGGGGTCTTCTCCCTCCCTTTAAGGGGGTTTTGGGAGATCTCCCCCTAAAAACATGTGTTTTCTAGAACGTCTCAGAAGCGATTTCCCGTGTTCTGAGGATTGTTTTTATGTTTAATTAACAAGAAGAAAATAACATATTTTAAGTATGGCCCAAAGACCTTTTTTGTGTACTGGAAAGAAAATTAAAGTTTCGGTTCAAATTCTCTATCAACAGCGTGTTTTAGAAGTCAGATGGTATTATTATAGAGGCAACCTGGTGATGACAAATGTATGAATCCACAGGGGGCTTGTTCATTATTACCTAATTTGGCGTCCCGCCCGCAAGCGGGATACGAGAGGTCCACCGTCAAAAAACTAAATGTAGGGACGCACAATATCTAGTCTTCAGACATTGTACCTACGGTACAGTACTTCATGTAATAGTTTGTCGTACAAAAGAACAAATAACACCATAACATCGTTGCTGTTTAATTAATGAGTTACTCATGGCATCACTAAGTTGCTAAACAAACGGATAAGTTCAAATCAGTGCGACACCCAAGG
>NW_018408876.1:508277-511057 GCF_002113885.1 Mizuhopecten yessoensis
CCCCCCCCCCCCCCCTAAATCCGCGCCTGGATATCTAATACAATCCGATATATCTTTAATTCATTCATTTATAGATATCACTATTACGTTCAAAGCTATCTTTAATTCTTTTAGAATGATCCATGTGACTGGAACAAGCGGAGTAAAGTATTTTGCTCAAAGATACAACACAGTGCCGTGACTCGAACCCGCAACTCTTCGGTCACGAGCCCGGCGTACTACACTAGACTACGCTTAAGAACAAAATGCAATGCAATCAATAGAACCAAACGTCGACAAGTATACAGTATGTAATTTACAAAATTGAGACAAGGCTGCTTGATTTTAGCTGACGATTTTTTCTTTGCTTCTCTACCTATTTAGTTTGGCGGTGTCTCCCGAAACCCTTCTCTTCTTACAGCCTTGATTGTCCTGAGATCTCAAATATCTGAACCGAAAGTCATTTGATGAGATTTTTAGCTCACGTTAGTTTTAATCAAATATTTCAGATCACGATTATTTAAAACGGAGACAGATCCCAATACAGTGTACTTACTAACCCTGTCTGTAATTCATCAATCGTTATCATAAACACCTTTTATGATCAGAACCGAGTTGTATAACATAATTTACAATTAACATCTGGCACACTATAGAGTACTTCTGACGTTCTTCGTTATAAATACTTCAATCGTATTTAAAATGAGTACACTTCATATTATTACATACCTTTATTGACATTATAAATATTTATCATTTAATACTCAGCCCACGTGCAGGTTTCGGGGGGAGGGGGTAATCCCGCTGTGTCCCACTGTATGTACGTTTGAGTGTAAACCGTTTACAGAACAATTTTTCTTTTCTCTGTTACTTAGGGAATATTAAACAAAGTATCATTGATCTGCTTCTGCCGTTTCAACAGACGGTCATCTTTTTTTTATTCTGTCCTACCAACTAGTTTTTCTCTATGGAAGCCAGTACGGGTCACAAAGACACAAAAATATGTTGTTAAAAAACGACATAGCTATATAGAATTGTTTTCTGGGTGACCCGTACCGTACGGGTTAGGTATCTCTCGGCAGTGTTTCCAAAGGACGTTAATCGTAGATAAATACTCTTAGTTTCTGTTCAGATTGTCTCACAGATTAATTCCCGTTACTTCGGTTACGGGACATGTATCGCAAAGACCAGCTTTCCAATAATGGTGTGTTCCTTCAGTAAAGGGACGTAACTCTTCCCGACTTGACAGTTTGCTCGTGTGCCCGTCTATAGTGCTTACCATCGAATTGCGTTGTCATCATAAAACCCTACCACATACAGATCGCATTCATATCAGCTATGAATGTCATGGTCCAATTGTTATGGCATTGTTAGTATGACGTCATACTTGTTAAATACCATTGACCCTCCCTGGACAGATAAGTGTTCTGTGCATTGAACAAATATATACATTGTACGTAACGTACATTGATTCGAATTAATGCTGGATTTTAATAGGTTCATTTCAATTTTTCTATAAGATCGACATATTTCGGAAAATGTGTATGATGTAAATATTGAACCGCTTAAAGATGACATTCATAGCAAATATAAATGCCAACTGGACAAAGGCAAATCAACAAGTTCAATTAATCTGCATAGACTGTTGCAGATTGACTCCCACCCTTCCTCTACAGGGACCCGCCCATCTGACCCCACCCTTCCTCTACTGGGGCCCGCCCATCTGACCCCACCCCTCCCCTACTGGGGCCCGCCCCATTGCCCCCACCCATCCCCTACTTGGGGCCGCCCATCTGACCCCACCCTTCCTCTACTGGGGCCCGCCCATCTGACCCCAGGGAGAGAGCAAGTTAAGATGTAGTCTTTTTCAAAAATAAGATCAAACCCTTCTGCTTCAAGAAAGAACACAATCTTCATTTGAACACTTCTAGATCATTTTCGCCCGTCGATAATTCAATATATAGTTTAAGTTCATCATCATTTGTAGGCTGTACAAATCATCATCTGTAGGCTGTACAAATCATCATCTGTAGGCTGTACAAATCCTCATCTGTAGGCTGTTCAAATCATCATATCTAGGCTGTTGAAATCAACATATGTACGCTGTTCAAATCATCATATGTAGGCTGTTCAAATGATCATCTGTAGGCTGTACAAATCATCATCTGTCTGTTGAAATCAACATATGTACGCTGTTCAAATCATCATATGTAGGCTGTTCAAATGATCATCTGTAGGCTGTACAAATCATCATCTGTCTGTTGAAATCAACATATGTACGCTGTTCATATCATCATATGTAGGCTGTTCAAATGATCATCTGTAGGCTGTACAAATCATCATCTGTAGGCGGTACAAATCATCATCTGTAGGCTCTTCAAATCATCATATGTAGGCTGTTCAAATCAGAATATGTAGGCTGTTCAAATCATCATCTGTAGGTTGTACAAATCATCATCTGTAGGCTGTACAAATCCTCATCTGTAGGCTGTTCAAATCATCATATAAATCATCATCTGTAGGCTGTACAAATAATCATTTGTAGGCTGTTCAAATCATCATCTGTAGGCGTTACAAATCATCAGCTGTAGGCTCTTCAAATCATCATATGTAGGCTGTTCAAATGATCATCTGTAGGCTGTACAAATCATCATCTGTAGGGTGTTCAAATCATCATCTGTAGGCTGTACAAATCATCATCTGTAGGCTGTACAAATCATCATCTGTAGGCGTTACAAATCATCATCTGTAGGCTCTTCAAATCATCATATGTAGGCTGTTCAAATCATCATCTGTAGGCT
>NW_018408876.1:513805-612890 GCF_002113885.1 Mizuhopecten yessoensis
CCATTTTGTATTTTAACAGTTTGAATTTGACATCGCTATTCCTCAAGCAGAACTTGACTGCTCGTTTTTATAATGGTAAGTTAACCTTGGTAAATGTTTAGACTGATTGAAAAACAATATAGCCGCCAAAAATAAGCAAAGAAATTAGATTTTTTTTTAATTACTAGAGTTTTAAAACTCATAAAAAATTGATTCGTGGTTCAGATATTTTTTTTAATTGATGCTTTAAACTCTAAGATTGCTTCTTGAGCCAAATAAACGTCCAAATTTCAATTTTGACAAGATTCTTGTATGGTTTCAGCTGTTGACAGAGATAGATATATGTGCAAGTGTAAGGAACGGCAACTCTGCGTTAAATTGCGATAAGGAGTGTCACAGAGTTCCTTGGTAACCTAATAGAAGCTGTTAACTGTCCGCCGGAAGTGGATCTGTCTGCAGTGTTTTGTCTGGCAGTTTCCCATCTAGCAAGGGAGCGCTAGCCGATATAGGATGACGATTACCTCGGACCTAATAGTCCGGCGTGATCTACGCCGTTTGTAACTCGGGTAACGTGTTAGAATACTTTTAGTTGATCAATGGACATAATTAGTCCCAAGTAATGGTGACGCGATCTGTCCCTAACGTGCATTCTGGATTGACGAACATTTTACCCACGATATTGACACTTCGGACCCTTTCGTGATAACGAGAGACTGACCTTCACCCCTTGACCTCACAGGACAATTTGGTGTATCACCTGACAACAATGGTATCACGTGACAATCCATAGTGTCTTTATTGACAATCAGTGACAAAAGTTGATTGCATGCGTTTCTGAAATCCCAGCTTAGACCGTTTCAATATTGATTGTTACTATGTTCGTACGAATATTGCCTTCCGAACGCCTTCGCTTAAGCTAGTATTTGTTTGTTTACACTGGCACTAGACACGTCACACCAACTCGGTCACATTATACTAACACCAAACATGATGTATCAATCAGTCGCGTGAGTTCACATTTAAGGTTTGAAATGCATTTTTTTAACATTTATGAGGGTATGCCACACAATTCCGTTCAAACATATTCCATGATGCGCGTTAGCGCATCTTGGAGAATATATTTACGTTCTATTTCATCCACTTTTATTATTTGAAATTAAGAAAAAAAAATGTCTATTTTCACGTTAAAAAGCAAAACACCGTCATGAAAACAACCTTAATCGAACAGCAAGTGGTAAAGGCAATACAGACGTCTGAAAGTGTTAATGTGTAAACCTTTAACAGGCAATGGGAAAAGTCTGTTTTATTCCTACTCAAGATTTCAAAGTTTATTCTAACTTTATTTTCATCAGCTTTTAATAGGCACTTTAAATTATGGTCTGAAACTTTGTTTTATAATTGGTACTTAATTTTTTTATTTTACAACCCTAATATTTTGAGGGCTGAAAAACAGACACACAACTATCATTTTTGCCTATCCTTTTAATCTACAGCACAGGTAGACTATTGGTTATCTGACTTACCTGTACAACTGTATTGAGTGCATTGTTGTTTCTTGTAATCTTTGGTGTTCGTCAACTTACGTACGATAAGGTGCATGCATTTTAAACTGTAGGAGATTTACGGTAATCGGGGAAAGATAGTTCAAGTTTAGCTTTAACAAAATATGTCACATTTAGGCAAGGTGTTCACTTGAATACTGTATACCATATGAACTATTCGCCGTACACCAGTTATTTTAAACATTCCTATTCGCCGAACAATGTATTGCTATTCGCCGTACATTTCACCAAAATTAGTTATACCAATATCTAAAGAAAGAAGCATAATATAGAGTGGCTTCGTGTATTATCATGACTATATAACTATAAGAAATCATCTTAGCATATAAGTGTATATAATCAACTGGCAAATATCAAGTCAAGACAATATTTGCTGTTGCGAATGAAGATTTAGCGGTACTAGGCAGACTGTTTTTGTAAATAATTTGCAACTACACCAAAACAGTTACATGCCTCCTGTTTCAGATATGAATTACGTCCATGCTTGATTGTCGTGGTCCTTTATTTGTCTCTACACTACCAGAAAATACAAGAAATATCGGAAAACTTAACGCGATTTGACTACGCCCAGCTTCTATGCCCGCTTCGGTACTAGCTATATCCGGTGTCAGTCCTACACAGTGGAAATACACAGTTGAGCAATAAACAAATAGTTCCCTTTTGCATATATTTTAATAATCTAATTTATATTACCAGCATGTTTAATAAGCATTGATTATCTTAAAAATTGACAGTAGATCTTAATTTAAAACAAAAATTCATTGTAAAATATTTTAGTTGCAAAACGTCAGAAAAATTCCGTGTTTGCTTCGCTCATCAGGCCACGAAGCGGTTGGACTTTCAACGATAGAAAGTGCATCCGTGAAATGTAGAGTTTCCTAAGAAACCAGATGACCATTTCAAATATGCTGTTGGCTGAATTATTATGTCGATCGTTTGTGTCAACAGGACTAGCTCATCTTCCGATATTCCGTTTCCGGAGTAATGGACCGGAAGGTCGGGAACCATCGGCACTTTACGTAAACGAGAAACTTTACTTTATTCCGTTCTCGGAAAGTACCGACGATTCCCGATCGAATTGACCGGGTAAAATTGGTCAGCCAGTTCTTGCAAACATATTCATTTCAGTGGAGATTTTATGTTAGCGCCTTTTGCGTCATTTCTCGTGTACTTACGCAAGTACAGCGTTAAAAAGATCTTTTTTACTGAAGTACATTTACTTTCGGAAATAGTCGGGGCACAACAGTATCCGTGCTCTTATATATTTGTTGTACACTTGCGTATCAAATTAAGGTCGAGCTAAAATAGGTTCGTTTACGGTAGTTCTAGAACAAGTGGGCGACAACGTTAGCAATTGAACACAAATGACATTTGGAAAAACGTTTTCAAGCAATCGCCTTAAAAAGGCCGCATGAATAAAAACGTTAGCGACGATCAACTTAGATATGTCCTAGATACAATACCATTATCATTCGATGTAATTACTATTATTATGCTGCATTATGTTCAATTCTGTTGTTTGTAATAACACATGACAATGTACGTGCACTGTATTGTGACGTCACGACTGTATTTCAAGAAATATGCACTTATTCAGCAATAGATATTTTCAGGAGAAACATGATCTTTTTCCATTTTGAACAACCTCCATATAATATACCTTTGTCAGGTAGTTGTTTTTGTTATTTACAAAAAGAATGTGATACAACTTTGGAAGCAAAGTAATTTATTATTCAACAAATAAATGTAGTACGCAATTATGTTTTGCCCTATGTACGTAATTTACTTACAATATAAACAGATTAAAGGCGTCGAGCGGTACCCACGGACACTTGGCTGTCCTTCAGAGCGTTGGGTCGGGTGCTACTTGTAGTCAAAAGTATTACCAGCCTTTTGGACCGACACTGATCATTCCAATTTCTCGCTTCTCTTGGTACAGCAGACGCCTGTAATTGAGAAAGATAGAAAATGGTAATCAGAGCAGTATCCATAACGGTTCCCTTTTTACTCACTGTAATAGACAATTATTATCAATAGATTCAACTTGAACACTTGTACGCCTAGCCCGTCAGATGTGGGGCTGCTTCCAGCCTCCCGTAAATCAACGCTGATTGCGGCCGTTCCCGGGACCCCGGGGCCACCACCACCACCAACACAAGCTAATAATTGGCCTTTCTGTGCGGCGGTGTTTTGCCTCATTAGTGATCTATCGGATGTAAGAAGAGCCCTAAGATTGTTGGCGTGTTGGTTTTGATAATTCAATACCCTAATTGAACCTTCTAGTGGGCTAGGTGTACCGTTTACAGAGCCGGTGTTATATCTGGAGACAAAATGTGAGGGAAACCTCGCAAGCAAACATATTTCGGGATAATAAAGACGTGATGTTTGCATTAATTGATCCACTTCCGAAAATTCCGAGCAATAAATCAATTGGAGGACATTTACGTTTGATTCGGTCTAGAATACAACAGTGTTCAAAACGAGGCCGTCCGCGCGCGGTGTCGTCTAAAACGAGATCATACGTCATAGGGCAATATATTGCATCTATCGTAGTAAGTGCGAAGGGTATTCGTCGGAACTAGCCGTTGTTTCCCGGACTTCCCAACTGGCAAATCAAAGGATACTACGATTTCTGCTTAATTATAACATAACTCGCCTGACGCCCAGTACACTTACTCTGCTGAACATGGAATCTAGAGTATTTACATGTACCTTCCAAAGTCTCTGAAGTTGATTTTTCCATAAACTTTTTTCCCGTCTGGCGTATGAATACGTGAGCATATTGATGCAGGAAATAGTCCTATTTATAGATTGTAATCAAGTTAGCACTTTACATGATTGTCTCAAGACCCATTGAAGTTTATACCCCCCATAAACTTCAACAGGACTGGGTTCAATCCTAAAAGAACCCAAACCCCTACAATATTGATATAAGCACTGACATTTTTTGCTCTCAGTTTTTGATTGCGTGATTCGACTGTTTTTGGTCCACTTGACTCAGTTTTCCCATGAATTGGGGTTATGTTTTTTGTAGTTCATGAATAGAATACAAATAATTGACAAGAAATGGAATAATCTTCATTGACCAACCCCATATATGCCACGACATCATGCATTTTAAGAGAAATTGTGACTTTTTGCGGAACTTTATAAACGTTGTTTTTGTCATTAGAATGTTCTGTTGCCGATTACCTGTTAATAACTAGTTTAGGCTTACATAAAGTTTTTAAGCTTAATTTTATTGTTCTTATATAATTCTTGACAATTTTATTTCATTGACGTTTCATGGAAAGTTCAGAATGTACTTGATACGTGAAAAATATATATATTAAAAAAAGAGAACGAAATATTGAAAAAATATCAGTGCAATTACGCGAGCAATAGTTCCGCTCCCTGTGCGCAAGTTCGATTGATAACTTCCATTTGCGTTAATTACAGATAACACGGCAACAGATGTAACGCCATTTGCATTTTAATTTGAAGTATGTTCAAAACGTTACATAACTTTACATTTTATCAACACACTTGCAATTCAATCTACAGCCCAGATAATTGATTATGGCAAAAGTGTTGTTATTTTGGTTTCTAATTTGTAAAGGAAACTGGACACTTCATTTAAGTAGAAACGCACTTCATTTCACATAACCACCATGGCATGGAGTTCCCTCAATGCAGGTGCATTGCATGTATTTCTTGTCCTTGAAATAATTATAATTCCTTACACTCTTGCAAATATTGAAAAGCAACACAATTCCTAAGTGGTTCTATATTGCGTTAATTTTGTATTTACAGTCAAGGAACGATCAGGAACATCGGCTGTATTCGGCAGTTGGTGCATTCACTTGTTACCTCTCGATTGGATTATGGTAACGCCCTGCTCTGTGGTATATCTGACAAACTAACTAGTCGTCTGCAGAGGGTCCAGAACACTGCAGCACGGCTAGTTACTCGTACTCGAAAGAGAGAGCACATCACACCTGCGCTTTTTTCGTTGCACTGGTTACCTGTACGATACAGGTCGCAGTACAACATTCTGGTGCACTGAATGGAACAGCTCCTCAGTACCTACATGAGCTTGTTACCCTGTATCAGCCGTCAAGATCACTGCGGTCGGAGTCAGAATCTTTGTTGTGTGTCCCAAAATCTCGTACTGTGACCTACGGAAACAGATGCTTTGGGAGGGTTTCGGCTACGGTGTGGAATAGCTTACCATCTGCTATTTGGAAGTCAAATACCCTGACCAAGTTCAAGAGGGACATAAAAACTCACCTCTTCACGTCTGCATTTTAGAATCTTTGCAAAGACGTCATGTAAATACCACCCTTTTATTTGTTCAATTATGTGCACATTGCTTGTTAAATGTATGAACGTGATTGCAAGCCTTTGTTGTTTGTTTTCACAATTATAACTATTACTATTATCCATATGTTGTAAAGCGCCTTAGAGTAATTTTACAAATTATATAGGGCGCTATATAATTTTGTATATTATTATTATTATTATTAAGGAACTTTTTTTTAATGGGTATAGAAATGGCTGGATAAGTAACTCTACGCCTCTACATATTATGATTATGCAGGAAAACAGGCACATCTAGTCGATAAATATTTAGACAGTGTACTGCGCAACGAATTACAATGGTAGTTTTTCATAAACTACATTTGAAATATATATGAAGCAGAGGTAATTTAAAAACAATAATTTACAAATGTTTATTACGTTTTTAGTTTTCAGCATTTAGATTTTTTTAATCATGCTTAATTAAGACATTCGTTCCCGGATGCTCAAAATAAATGTTGGTTAACTTTGACCAGTGGTTAGTGAAACGTTCAAATCGTTGCCGCTAAAAAGGGGAGCTTTCAGGCAAATTAGAACCTAAAACACAGCAATCTGATCTGTCTTAAACAAATCTTTGACAATGAAATGATGTCAGATGACCTTAATTTTGCTGTATTCATATTTTAGAATTTTCCCTAACTGTGTGTTAACTCTGACCAACATTTGGACAACTTGAGCAAGGTTGTTATTTTGGTGGCTGCTGTACGCATTGTTTTATTTCTCCGATCCGGATATGCTGCTCTCTCCAAGCGCCATTTAGTTGTTACTACGACTTCGATCTGTTACTAAACACTCAATAAATGTTTCGTATAATCAAGATATTGCTTCAACTGAAGCATTAATCTGCATTCTTTTCAGAGTTCTTTCCATATTTCTGAAAAGAATTACAGAGTACCAATCGAATGACATGCGTTACTACCGCATGTCGAACAAATAATTGTTCGCAATCATGTATGTTCATCGTTATAGATTCAAGGTTTTTCAAGGTTTTGATTTATATACTCTGACACACATTAAGTGTTCAATAAGAGGTCATCATTACATAATATCATTATGATCACCATATTATAAATTACAAAATTACATACGTGTATCTTATATAAATACATACATATACTTAATAGATAGTATAATATTTAATTAATATTTTTACCATACATGCTTTATAACTTATTTAAACCTGCCATACATTCCAAATGCTGCAAAAGTGATACACATTAACATGAATAATTTTTATTTATGTAGAAAAAAATATATTGTTTGGCATTCAATACAATTTCTACTATTGTAATATTGAAGTAAGTTTTCTAAGGAATATACAAATAGTTTTATACAGTTTAACATGGCATATATTAAACATACATTTCATTTTATAAGACGTAGGATTTCGTGTAAAGTATCCTGGAATAAATTTTCCCCTTAATACACTAACTGTGTTGTTTGGACATTTAAACAAGTGATGGAATTCATCCCCAACAGATTCACGACATTAACTACATATTCTTTCTTCCCTAGATATTCCTATCCATCTCCCAGTTTCAATTGGGATTTTAAAGTTTGCAGTTCTAAATCTGCATATTAAAATGCGTTCCTTTTTATTAAGTTTCAATAAATAGGGTTCGGGACAAAAAGTTGATTTAGATAAAGAATATGTTTGTCCTCTGCTGCTTTTTTTCTATATCAGCATACCACTTTTGAATATATTGGTCTTTAAGTTTAAGTTGTATTAAACATTTCAATTGATGTCTTTCCATTGTATAAACCTGTTGAAATGTCCATACAAAATTCATACCTATATCATTTAAAAAAATAAATCACAGAATGTATCCATTTAAGATAATACCCCTCTTCATGGATTTTTAGCATTATTCTATACCTATAGCTGGCTATTTTATTATTGTTTGTTATTAATTTATGCCAAAGCACACTCATTCTCACTTAATTTCTATTTCTAGAGGAAATCTTCCCGTTTCTCCATATACCATATAGCTAGGAGTACTCTTTTTAATATTCAGTATTATTTTTAAAAACTGCAGATGGATTGTCTCCAAGATATTGATATTTTCATAGCCCCATATCTCATCAGCATATAATAATATTGGATTAACTAAATAGAGAATAATACATCAACCCGAGACTGCAATATCAGCCCAAGGGCCGAAGGCCCGCGGGCTGATATTGGTCGAGGGTTGATACTGGGTGTGATATGGAAAAAGGCGTGTTTTCTTCTGTTTATTACATACTTACTAATAAAAACTATTAGCTTATGATTTATTTTCATTTTTGAAATATTGAAAAACGATTTTTTTTCCAAATGGGGTGTGATATGGGTTTTGCGGGCTGATATGGGTTTTGGGGTGTGATACGGCGGGGCTGATACGGGTTTTGGGGTGTGATACGGCGAGGGCTGATATGGGTTCGAGCAGTTGTGTCGTATCGCATATACAAAAAAAACCGTATTTATTAGTAAGTATGTAATAAATATCAAATAATTTCAATCGTATATCATTAGGCAAACTAATATTTCTTATCTTTCTATATAAAGCAAACAATGCTTTTTGTGCTTGCTCAGCAGTTTTCTTTTTAGCTTTAACCATAGTTCCCGGTATAATTTAAAATTATACCGAGGTATGGATATGAATCTACGATTTCAATTTCACTATCAAATAAGGTAAAAGTAAAATTTAGACGTATTTTCCTTTTTTGAAAGATAACAATTTTACTTTTTTGAACCTTAATTTTAAGNGTAGGAATACGACCTAGTTCCCACGGTGTCGCGCGCTCATTTGCATCTTTATTGCACACGTTCAATATCAATTTTATTGCACCCCTTTATTGCACTGCAGAAGCCTTATATTATATAATAAATAACTTTATGTATGTACCAATGAAATTCTGGCAGTGGTAACCAATATCTTTAAGCCAATCCACATCATTTTGCATAAATTAATCTTCCAAATCATTCAAGTTAATAGAAAATAAGAAAGGGGGTACATTTTCCCCTTGCCTAACTCCGATATTACACATGAAAAAATCCGTTTGTTCCTTTCACTTCTTTACACACGTTTTGGTATTATTGTAGAAATTAAAAATGACATTAAATTTTTTACCTTTGATATTGCTTTTTAACAACTTTTCCCATAATCCAATTCTCCACACAGTATCAAAGGCCTTCTTAAAATCAATAAAAGCACAGTACAGGTTTTTTTTAGATGAAAAATAGTTCAATTAACGATTGTATTACAAAAATATTTTCACGTATTGAGTATCCCTTTTGAAACCCCGCTTAGTTCCCATGTATAAGATTTATTTCATTAGATTGTTGGTTCAACCTTTCATTTAATATCGATGTGAAGAGTTTACCGAGACAAGATATCAGAGTAATTCCCCTATTATTATCGAGATCATTTACATCCCCTTTATTTTTATAAATTGGTTTAATTAACCCTTATAGTCCATTATTCCGGGTTTATACCCGTGTCAAGAATTACATTAAAAAGTTTTACATATATAGGTAAAAAACAGTCAATAGTAGTTTTCAAATATTCATTGAGAATCCCGTCCGTTCCACACGCTTTATTATTATGGAGTTTATTAAACCGCATTTTTTATTTCTATTTCCGTAACTGTACCGTTTAAGATGATGTCATAGATACTATCTTCCAAAACTGGTAGCTCAAAGTCTTCAACTTCGTTTTCTTCTGTGTTAAGATTTTAGGATTATAGGACTTTAACTTTGAATGATTATGACGTCACGATTATAATGACGTCATACACAACATTCCAGATTTATGGTTTCATAAATCACTGGGTTTATAGAGTGGCATTTACGAACAAATGTAAATATAGTGAGTTGGAAAAAGATGTAAATGTTTGGGAAAAGAGGATGGCAAGGAGAAGGATATTCAGAAGAAGGTGGTAAAAAGGAATGATGGGATGGAAATGAGATATTTGGAGTGGAACGGTTGTGGAAAGGGAGGACGACGATGCCAAGGTTCCAAGCGGAAGAGGAGGAAGAGCGGAGGAACAGAGACTGCCAAGTCGGGGACGGGATATTCTACAACTTTGTACGTCTGCCATATTGTCTGAACAGTCACGTGACAGTCACCGGAAGTCGTCATTACATAACTCGAGCGGTAACGAGACCTAATCAATTACTTCCAAGCTGTCTCGGGGTTATCCGCGCGGATGGCAATCATTATCAAAGTGTGCAGAAACTGATTTAAAACATATACTTTATCGCATGGTGTTGATTTCCAGCGTCAATTTGAGTGTAATAAAATTTCTACCATCAAAGACTTTTCTAACCCATTATCGGTCGATATTTAGGAATTATCATATAATAAACACGTCAACAATTATCGCTTTCTTTGATATTCTTACTGAATATGACATTGATAGGCCCAGTCTATGCTATGGGTTACTTTTGAAAAACAGCCGATCTGCCTTCTCCATACCTTCAGTTACTAAATGACTATATTGCTTTCCTCAACTCTATTTTAAACATCATTTGTGATCACGTATATTCCTTTTTCATTATTTATAGGTGGCCTTGTATATTTCTAAGGTGATAATCTTCAACAATATAATTACATTTTATCAAAGACATTCGGTATATATAACTCAAAAACTTGATTTGAATTCTTCAAAGCTTAGATAACTAGGCTACACACTACAAATAACTATTTTATTTCATTTTTTTAATAATTATTACAATTTTGTGTAAGATAATTTTGTTGAAGTTCAAGGTTAAAGTTGAAAAGGAACTCATTAATTTTCAAAGATATCGTTAAAACTATGCAGAAGGTTTGGTTTTATAGGGTTAAACGCCCTATCAGTAGCTAAGGTAATTGAAGAACCACCCCTGCAGGTGGAGGATCGGGAAAAGAATGCACCTGCTGTTACCCACGGTATGTATCGTAGGAGGCGACTAATGTGTTAAACCCTTTTGGGGATTTGCTTTGGTGTCCTCTAATTGGGGACACAAAAGCGACCAAAATAAATCTGCTGCGCCCATTGCAATATTTGGGATCTTTATCTTTCTTTCTACTACTAACTACCTTTTATTTCCTAGCGCCTTGCTTGGCAACACCTCACTTTCGGCTTGAATGGTGAACGTTCGCCCAGGTGAGAAAGGCAATGGATTCTGTCCCCAGCCCGGGACATACCAAAGTCCTTAAAAATGGTAGTTGTTATTCCCTGCTTAACGCTTAGCATTAAGGGGAATGGCAACAGCTGGTTCACCCGTTGTCAGTATAATGTGATCGGGAGGAATGCTGTGCTTTTCAGTGGCATTTCAGTGAGATAGCGCTATACATCAGATCCGCGCTATCACAAGAAGCAAGCACGCCAACATACCCTGTCTCCTGCATACTCACACGCAAGCACGCATACACTACACACATGGAGGCACGTCCTCAAATGACCTTAGCTGTTACTACATGCAGGACGTTTAACAAAATTAAACCAGATCAAACCAATTGAAGAACGTGCCTCCATGTGTGTTGTGTATGCGTGTATGTAAGCTGGAGGCAGGGTATGTTGGTATGGTTGCCTTCTAACGACAGCGCGGATCTGATGCGAACTTTATAGTGCTGTCTCACTGAATTACCATGCCAAAGGCACCAAGCATGGCGTTCCGCCCGGTCACATTATACTGACAACGAACGATCCAGTTGTTGCCGTAATCCTAAATGCTGAATGTTAAGCAGGGGATAAAACCTACCCTTTTAGGAACTTTGGTATGTCCCGGCCTATGGACAGAACCCATTACCTCGGTCGCTCAGTAAATCTGAACAGGACCATCTCAATTAAATATCCAGTGCGACTATTTTAAGCTTTAAATTAACAAAGAGGTAAACAAAATCACAGCCATTCCATTATTTCTTTTCTGTTAATTTTTAAAGAACCCATTTCCCAATGAGCTATTAAAAAAACCGATATAAAGTGTTTTCTCTGGACTGTTGGTTTAAACATATTTGTATTGCCTTGAAAATGAAAAAAGGATTAGGCACAAGTTCTGTATCTGTATCTGTAATTGTACGTTGTAGTACCCGGTTCCGTGGTCTTTTTTTAAATCGGGAGAGAGAGAGCAGTTCAGTTTGATTTTTGGTGCGTTATAGCACTCTTAAAGGTCTCCGAATTAGGGGCACATACTACGTCATCTTCCAGGTGGTTTTACTCTATAACTGTACGTACGAAGAATGAGTTTTTGTATTGATCACAGTTGTACTTTGGTACTGTATAAGATTTTGTGTTATTTATAACTGATGCTTCCACCACATTATTCGATATATAGTCCGAGAAGTTTCTGGCCTTGATGTTCCTTTTTGGTCTGTTCAGCTGGAGGTATAGCTGGTATCAACCCCTCAACCACCTTGTACATAAATGTGACCCTCTGTTGGTAGTTCGAGTTTCTCCAGTATTCTTGTGATGCATCCATCTTCCTGGATCTATAGTCATTTGAGATGAATCTGGCTGCCAAGCGCTGTATTCGTTCCAGTTTGTCAGTTTCTTTTTTTGGTATAAGGGTCCCAAATAATGGCGCCGTATTCACGGATGGATCGCACAAGGGATATATATGCTGTTTTCTTGCAAGACGATGGACAATGTTTTAGGTTTCTTTTGAGAAAGCCAATGGTCGAACTGGCTCTCCTGGCTATTTTTAGTATGTGGGTGTTCCACTTGAGGTCATCTGAAATTGTTAGTCCAAGATAGGGATTATTTTTCACTTGTTCCAAGATATGTCCATTTAGGGTGTATAATCTGTGACTTTTTTCTTTGATGTTCATAAAATAGCATTTTTTGGTGTTGAATTTCATTCCCCATTGATTAGCCCATTTTTCCAGGTTGTTTAGGTCGTCCTGTAGTAGTTGGTGGTAACTGTACTGGTTGATTTGTCTGTATATCAAACAGTCATCGGCTAACAGACGTATGCTAGAGGTTACACTTTCTGGTAGGTCATTTATATGGCACAGGAATAATAGTGGCCCGAGCACTGTCCCTTGTGGTACCCCGGAGTCAATGGTTACTTCTCTGGATGTTTCTACCTCTGGTGCTACTCTCATCTGTTTTTGTGTCAGGAAGTTGGAGAGCCAGTTGTGGAGGTTTCCTCTAATGCCGTAGTTATACAGTTTACGGAGTAACTTTTGGTGGGGGACTGTGTCGAAAGCCTTAGAGAAATCAAGAGTTGCTAGATCGACATGCTTGTTGCTATTGATTGATTTTAGGAGATCGTCCATATTGACTGCTAGTTGGGTTTCACAAGAAAATCCGGAACGAAATCCATGGTTTAAAGATGTTAATATATTATATTTTTGAAGGTGGTTTAACAGGTGTTTGTAGATAGTGTGCTCCAAAAGTTTACAGGGTACTGATGTTAATGATACTGGCCTGTAGTTTTCTGCTGCATGTCGGTCTCCTTTTTTGAAAATACAGGAAATATTTGCGCTGAGCCAATCTGATGGTAGTAGTCCTGAATTTAATGAACATTGGAATATTGCAGTTAATCCTGGTGCGATTTGTTGGGAACCCTCTTTTAGGATTCTGTTTGGGATGTCATCTGGTCCTGATGCTTTGGCTGGGTTGACTTTTCGAAGTAGTTTTGTTACCCCCTCTAAACCAATGGTTATATCTCCAAATTTTGATTTTACATTTTTGGTTGTTGGAGGCATATTGTTTGATGCTTTGTCTTCGACAGTGAATACGGATTTAAATTGGTTCACAAGTATTTCTGCTTTTCCCTTGCTGTCGCATGTTAAGATCCCTTTGTTTTTAAGTGGGGAGACTCCCATGTTGTCTTGACGTTTAGACTTTATATATTACCAGAATGGTTTGTTGTTTTTGTTCTCCAGCCCTTCTATGATGGTTTGATTTATATAATTCCATTCTGCTTTCCTTATTTGGCGTTTCCATTCTTTTTGTATGTATCTGTAGTTTTCCCACTTCCCAGTTTTCTTAGCCTTGGTGTATAGGCGCTGTTCCTTTTCAATATCTTCTATATTGAGTGGTTAATCCATGGATTACTGTTTCTCCCGCTCATTTGTTTAGATGGGATAAATTTATCAATGTTTCTGGAGAGTTCATTTTTGAATATATCCCAGAGTTCTTGTATGTGAGTACCTTCATTGAATAGGTCTTGGATTCTGTGCGACAGTTTTTCCAGTTCTTTTTGCAGGTTGGTCCAGTCAGCTTTCCAATATATGTATCTTTTCCGTGGTTTTTGATGTTGGTAGTGACGTTTTGTGTCCGAGTCAGTGACACTCTTGGCATGGTCAGATAATCATGGGACATTTGTTGATGCTTTCAACAGCGTTGGGTTTGTGTAAAGACAAGGTCTAAAAGGTTGTTTTCTCGGGTTGGCTCATCATGTATTTGGGTTAAGTGTGCTGCTGTAGTTATTTCGATAATAGATGACTGTATCTCTTTATCCACACCAGTCTGTTTAACAGTTCCGCAGTCCCAATCTATGTCTAGGCAGTTGAAATCTCCAGTCATCATCACGTTGTTGTTTTTGCTTGCGAAATTAGATTTAGTGATTTTTCTAGTTCTTTTACATCATGGGTGTTTCTGTGCGGCATGTAGTATGATCCAATTAACAAGTCCTTCTTTTTAACTTGATTTTGGCCCATACTATTTCACAATCAGTAACGTATTATTTTTTCTTCAGACACTAGATTTTTGTGGACTAGTATGAATACACCGCCTCCTGTTGTGCTCCTGTCATTTCTGTAGGCCATGTACTCATCTGGAACAATTTCGCCGGATGTTATTGCGTCAGTTGTAGGGTTCCTTCCAGGTTTCATTCCCCTGAGCCAAGATTCAGTTCCGCATATGATGTCTGGCTTAATGTATTCCACTGCAGCTGTGAATTCCGCCTTTTTGTCTTTGACACTTCTGCAGTTAAGTGATAGGATTCGTAGTTTTGTTTTGGTGGTAGGTCATACACACGCGAACTTCCTGTTCTATTAGTTCTGTTTTTTAGTGATGACTTAGATAACGATGATGTTGATGGTGTATGTTGATTTGATTTTGGGCTGCTTGTCCAGAGGGGGTTGAAGTCGGTACATGATTCTGAACACTGTGTGATATTCTCGTCTGTCAATGGATGGTAGAAGTTTGATGTGTCTATTTCAAAGTAGTGGAATGTGAAGGAGCTAACGTTGATGTTGTCACACTTGCAGCATAACCATTGAACATTTGATCTCTCCAAAAAGTTGAAGTCCTCTGTACACATTTCAATACATGATTTATGATGCCATATATAACAGTCATCACAGCGTACACCTTTAAATGATGACCATGTAACGGGGTCTTGACAAAATCCGCACGGGAAGATACTAGCTTGTCTGGGTTCAGGGTTTTGTTCTATGTCTGCTGATAGAAGCAATATCAGCATGATTAGCGCCCGGTTTTTTATTTTCTTTGTTACAGGGAGATGATTATAGTGGTCGTCTTCCTGCTGATGACATTTTGTTGTTTAGTGCTACATGGTTTAATTGTTGTTGTGACCATGATTTGTTGTTGGTTTCAGAGTCACTTAACACGGTTATTAAACTATGAGTATTGCCAGAGTAAACATGTTGTTAGATGTAGTGTAGCGTGGATATGCCCACACTGACTAGCAGATCATGTGTTAGTTAACAGTAAAAGTATGTGTATGAGGGATATAGCAAGTTTATGACCCCCCGAGGCCAGGACTATTTCCCGAGGCGAGGGGGATCATAAACTTCCTATATCCCGAAATACCTATACTTCAACTGTTTTATTATACCGATACAAACACTCCCTTACAATATTCTAAATATTATTAGACAACAAATTTTCCATGTCCGCGATATCCAAACCCTTTTCAGTGAGGTAGCTAGAAAGCAAAGTAACGGATGCCTGTACTGGTTTTTTTGTGTTCCAACTGTCTTTTGCCTCCAATATGTCCGACAACTCGCTCTTGTCCAACACAGAAAACCTGGGGGTCGCCATTTCTGTTGTCGTCTGTCAACAACAATGCGAGGTGAAGGTCGGTCCAGAAAGTACCGGCTCCGCTGGCCGGAAATAGCCGACTATTTCCCTGGCAAGCAGTTAGAGGGGAAATAGCTTGTTTATGTGGTTACTTTTGTATAGTGTAAAATAAGTAGAGGTATAATAATATGCCATATACCTGTGTAGCTTTGATAGTCCCATGCTGACAAGTTAGGCCTCCCAACAGTCCTTTTTGATATGTTCTGTAATTTTCTTTAGCCATACTTTTGCGAGGGTGTTCTCGGGGTGGATTCCGTCCTTATATAGATTGAAATTATAGTAGTGCCTTGTTTTGGTGGTGTTTTTATTCCCCTGCTTGCATTTTGAGTTTGCGCTGAGATCGGTGGAAAAGATGGGCGAATGGCTGTTCGAATTGCTGTTCACACCTCTGATGTGTTTGTTAAGGGCATGTATCTGATCTTGGAGTTTGTAATCCTGATCTTTGAATGAGAATGGGTCACTATGCCCTTTATAGGTGTTCCATTTCACTATGGAGTAGTTTGGTACTCTAGTATTGTGGTCTTCAGGTTCTCATGCCTTTCCGATAGGGTTATAATCTCTATGATGGTGTTGATGATTTTGTTCACCGTTTCGTCCGAGTCTGTTGTCAGCGAGATATAACCTTTATTGCCTGACGTCAGGTTACACGTTCCCAGCCACACGTAAAGGGACACTTTTCCGTGTCGGCTGAGCTTAGCGGGCAGGTTTTCGATGAGCAATCGGTGGCCGTGTTCAAATTTCCTACCTCCATTGGCACACCAGTTGATTTATAATTCCTGTTCGTTCGAGCAATGGTTCGCGAGATAGTTACCTTTACTGACTGAAAGTATGACAGGTTTAAATTTCCTATGGCCTCTTGGTGGCGATGTGGCCCTGTTAAGGTACTTCCTTAGTCTGTTTTCTGACATGGAGTTTTCGCGGTAAAATGCCAAGATGGCGGCTATACCTACATGATGAAAGGTGGTATGTTGGGGTTGTTTTCCAGCGTGCACCGTTGTGGTATCACATATTTGGGTTTGTTTTTACCAAATCGAAAAAATATTACCTTCCTGTTACATTTTGAGATGTAATTCCGCTTTGAGGTTAATAGAATTAAAGATATTGAAGATATTTTTTCCGAGTCGTCGCTCCCAGGTGAAAACACGTCTTGTTCCTCGCGCATGCGCTCTATCTCTCGATGAAAGCTGTTATCAAAGGAGAGCCAAATAGACAACGGGGGTTATTTATTCAAGGTATAAAAAAGAGGCATATTCTTTATATTTTATACGGTCTGTGCACCTGTAACGAACCAAAAATAGACTGTCGAAGCATAACGATGATAAAAATATGGTAATTAAGCGTTTCAAAAACAAGCGATGAATATTTGCCTCGATAACAATTAAGATTGTGAACAGACATGGCGATTAATACGAGAAATGGAAGGTATTTCCCCCGGAAACCTGAACCTAGACGCTAATTAAACTCCCCGACACCGTATCTACAATATCTGTATCCCGCCCGAGACGCCTGTATATTATATCTAAAGAATGGCTCATTATTTCACGGAGGTTAGGCGATGATTTAGTCGAGTATTAGGGAATAGAATACACGACCAATTTATGATTTAGTTTGTCTTGTTCGAGTAATCCTCTCTTATTAGCACACCATTTGTGTAAATAGTCTTAGATGAAGTGTTCGCCTCGTTTAAATGTACGTCGGCCATATTCATTCAAAACAGGCATAATCCGGAACAAAACATTAATTTACTATTTTTCAAATTAAAGAAAAAGACCGAAAGTGGGCAACGGACTCCATCCACTGTATATTTTGAGGTTATCATACGGGAATTTCCATATTCCAGCCTATCACACCAAAACCACCATATTAGCCCAAGATGCCGAAAGCCTGAGGGTTGATGAGGGTTGATGAGGGTTGATGATATTGTTCTTCTAACGATAAAATGTTGTACTCTTAGTGTTAGTACCATTCCCTAGCACTCTTCTTCTGAGTGCGAAAATTCATTAGAAACGGCAAACTATTAACAATCACACAAAAACAGACCAACATTCTTAAATCCAGAATCAAGAACATGGTCACGGATGAGCGATTTGGCAAATCAGCTTTACCGGAAGTGGAACGGTATGGCGCGTGCAAGGTACATGTAGATATGCGGCGCATGCAGGTCAGATATAGATCGGGCCTGAGATAAAACCATGCATTGCTGGCAGCATCGCCATTGTAAATCGGCCTCAAGTATAAGATAAATATCGACCTTATACAATCACCAACAAGTATAGGATAAATATCAATGTAAATCGGCCTTATACAATCACAAACAGGTATAGGATAACTATCCCGATATGATAGTATGATACCAAACATTTTACATGAATACAAATCTCCCCACTGAGGACTGGTATTTGTGATATGGGTAATGGGTAGGTTTTATTAATCAAATAAGATTAAAGAAGAAGTTCCTCCTGACTACGAAAAGTGTATCAGTGTTCCAAAACGACGAAGTTGTACTCGATTATTTTTTTAACGTCATAGATGGTCAAATGACGGCACGTTCCATGGTAAATTCTCTTGCGATAATAAACCAAGGTGACGAGAACCTCGTTATCAAGTAAAAACAGCTAAAAATACTACAGAATGCATGCCCTAGTCTGAACGACATGCCTATCCTGATACAGACGATATATCAACACGAACTTGTAAAATACCACTTCTCCTTGACCTCCTTTCTTCCCTAGTATACGTAATGCTATAACTTACTCTGTACTTATAAACGCCAACTCACGACAAAACGGAAATATATATGTGTCAGGTCGCTCCTAAATCTTTTAACACTTTTAAACTAACGCATTTATATTTGCTTCAACGCTCCTTTTAGCATAAAACATAACTTTTTTTCTTGACGCACATATAACACTTAACACGGAAACACTTTCAAAAAAATAGGATCTTCCGTGAATTTCGATATTTTCCGATCAATTTCGTCATTTAAGCGAACCTTGGCGATTTATAATGCTATAAATCTAACGAAAAATGTAAACGAGTTGAAAATCGTTACATGCCGAATATTTCAACCTTTGATTGGTTGTTATATCCATCAGTTTTGTATTCTGTATTTCCATTGGTTTAAACACGAGAAATTATCATTTTGATAATATTTACTGCAATGAAAAGAACCGGTTTTTTACTTAAAGAATAATTTATGATATATCACTGGAAAAATAAAATGAAACATAGGTATAAGCCTTAAAAATATAAAACATGAATATTAGCCTGGATACCCCTTTAACAAATACTAAACGACATCTTTGGTGTGATCCCGCACGGTAGTGATGAAGAAAACCTCACTAACCCGGGGAGACAGCAATGGCCGTAATTTGTTTCCGCGCGGCTCTATAACGACGTGATAATTAAATAGAAATCTGGAGATTGCTTTCGCTGGTCGTCACATCGTGCTGGTACACACATCATAGCGTTCTTCTCCGTCAGACTCATTATAACCAGGAACATACAACGCTACACAAATTGGACAAATTAGATATGCGGCATGGTTTGAACTGTGATCCGTGTCAAGGTTTCCCTTTGATTTTACTTGGCTTTGAATGAAGGAAAGTGCATCAAAATTAGGATCGGAACTAAATATTTTCTTTATAAATAGCTTTCTTTTCGGGGTTAAATGCAAGCTACGCATTTACGCTGTAATTGTGATCGTATATTGACTTCCGAGTGTATTTATTACTGTAACACAATATTTTGTTGAGCTAATTATTGGTATGTGTCGACTTTAATTATTTTCGACAATCGGGATTTGTAGGTTAAGGATACATGTACGCACCACTGCAAAAAACGAAGATTTTATCATTTTTGTTTCCAAGTATTTGTGAACTGTTACTTCCGATATGACTGTAGAAAATATACGGTTTACAAGTTTATGTTGTGGAACTCTTTCGGCCTGGAAATACATATCCTGTAAGGTTACGAATCTCCTTAAAAGTACCTGAATGATTTTATGTTTAAACCGAAGAACGGTCATTTTGCACCACTGTATATAAATGTGGGGCAGTGGATTTCGCAGTTACAACTTGTATTTGTAATAGTTGTAAATTAAAGTTAAATTCAGACATTAAAATTGGATTTATATCATGTAACCAATCTTTCCGCGCATTTAAGATGTGTTCGTCTTGTCTTAAAACATCGAGCTTGCCAATCTAAACATTTTGACAACCAATGACGTATCACTGAGGAGCTAAATATGTTTTCTGTCGATGCTAATCCTGAAAAGTGTGTTCACAGATTCAGCGTCTTTTGAAATTCAATTGACCTTCACCTTTAACACACGTTTGATATATAAACTAGAAAAAAAACCAGCACATGTTGTTGACCTTTCTCTTGTGTTCGTTCAGTCTTACATGTATAACGGTGTTCAGTCTGAAACTCAATTTCTTTATAAACCTAGTGATCTGCACGTGCATGTATACGTGCCCCAGTGACACGTGGTCTAATGGCCGTATCCCTAATTAGTTCTCCTCGCATGAACAACAATTGACGGGTAATGAATTGCTGCCAGGGAACAGTGTGTAGTTTATAGGCAGACTGTGTGTGCAGAGCTATGGAAACCATTTTTTATTTTATATATGGAAACCGTTTTTATTTTTTTATTTATTTGTACATGTTTGAGATCCTCCAATATTGAACGTATGTGGTTGTATGTTTAAAACGTAGCGTTGTATCTAAAACATCAGAAGAACTAAAATGTTCGTATCAATTGTGCAATTAGCTCCTGTATTTGTCTGATTTGTATCGTTTTACAGAATTAATTCCATACAGATACCTCTAATTAGAAACTTTAAGGAAATGTTAAGATAAACCTGGCTTCTCGAATCTCACGTCGTTGTATACTGACCTAAATGTCAGTGCTATCTTTCACTGACAGTCAGTCACTTTCCCGTTCGACAGTCTAGGTATCTCGAGTGTAACGCGCCTGTGTCATGCTGATCTTGGTCGTTCAAACACTTGTTATTGTCCAAACAAATGTGGTTTATAAAATAACAGTCTTCGTCATTATAAATAAGATAGCGAATTGTCCTGGTCTTTATTACCCTCCTGCATTATTCATTATCCTTTGCGAAACCTTTTCACTCTTTCGCTCAATATTTTAAGAATTACCGTCGTCTGATCTTCCTTTCCGGTTCCTGTAGCGAATCGAAAGTTACTTGGTGCTTTGAAGAAAACATGTCAAAGTGTTTTAAAAATGTTAAGTATACTAAGGCTCCTATGTTAAATTTTTAGTTTTGACAATGACGACTTCGATGGTGTGCGTAAGTGTAAAGTCGAATACGTTATGAGTAATTGAAAGGGACCATAATTAACCGAAGTTATTTTATTGGGGTTGTCTGGTGTTAACGATCCAATCATGATCTCATTATCTTGCTGTGTTTTCTAATTAAGTCCTCGATATAACACCGCCGCCCAACTATACTGTTGTTGTGACTGTCGTGGTGTAGCGTGTGCAATACACATTACAAACCCGTGTCCTGTATATCATACACGACACACTAACACGCCGCGGTCTTTCCCACAAACATACAAGAAATTTCTATAAGGCAAAAACAACAACAAAAACAACAACAAAATTATTCGTGTTTCAGGTAGCATGCTAGAAGTAAATAGAATAGGTTGGTAGGCAATTTTTTATTTTTCTATTTCTATTTTGATTTTGTGGGATCAATATTATACTTGGTATACGATTTACAATGCCTTTCCACACATTTCAGTATCTATTTAGCTGTCAAGAATGAGGTAGGTAAGAGTCTCGGAGTGGGACGAAAGTATACAGTATAATGGGTGACCGAGAGCTTCGCTAGGATAATAAGTTAATTCTAGGTACAAGTAGGTGATCAAATGTTTTAGAGTCGACTTGAAAATCTAAGGAAGGTCGGGACACCCGAAACACACATTATGTTTTGGCCTAAGTTATCGATATGAAATATCTTTTCATCATGATTTAAACACATTAAAACGTTATGTATATTTCAAAGATTTTAACACATATATACATTATTTGTGTGTGTGTCGCGCTGGCGTCACGTTAACAAACAAACCAACGAGCAACTCACCTTGGATGGAAATCGAATTGTGTAAAGCACCATGTCTCATATCAAGAAATTTTCTCTAAGGCGTTTAATATTCAGGACTTGTCAGCTGCATTTGACGTCATCGACCATGGCATACCTATAAACGTCTGGAAGACTGATACCGCACTATGCTGAATACAGTCATACCTGAGTGAACGACAGTGTGTTGCCATCCGATCTGCCACCTCACATGACAAAGTACTAGATTTCGGGGTTCCTCAAGGGTCGGTGTTAGGACCACGAAAATATTGTATGGTCGTCGCCATAGCCTTCGCTATCATTGCTATGCCGATGACACACAAATTTACATGGTCATAAAACCACTGGACAGTTGGAAAACAGTCTCAGAAAGTCTGGAAGATCATCTGACAGATATCAGTATCTGGATAAACGCCAACATGCTTAAACGTTATCAGGAAAAGACGGAACTAATCGTCTTTTCCCCAAAGTGTCCGCAGGTTGGTGCCAGAGCTATTGAGACTGTTCCAGCTGTTAAAAACATAGGGATATACTTTGACAGTTCTCTGAACATGGAGAAACAAGTTAACGCTATTGCCAAATCCTGTTACTACCAGATCAGGAACATCGGCTGCATGCAAGATTTTGGTGCATTCACTTGTTACCTCTCGGTTGGATTATAACTAGTCGTCTGGAGAGGGTCCAGAACACTGCAGCACGGCTAGTTACTCGTACTCGAAAGAGAGAGCACATCACACCTGTGCTATATTCGTTGCACTGGTTACCTGTACGATACAGGTCGCAGTACAAAATTCTGGTAGACACATACAAGGCACTGAATGGAACAGCTCCTCAGTACCTACAGGAGCTTGTTACCCTGTATCAGCCGTCAAAATCACTGCGGTCGGAGTCAGAATCTTTGTTGTGTGTCCCAAAATCTCGTACAGTGACCTACGGAAACAGATGCTTTGGGAGGGTTTCGGCTACGTTGTGGAATAGCTTACCATCTGCTATTAGGAAGTCAAATACCCTGGCCAAGTTCAAGAGGGACATAAAAACTCACCTCTCCACGTCTGCATTTAAGAATCTTTGCAAAGACGTCATGTAAATACCACCCCTTTATTTGTTCAATTATGTGCACATTGCTTGTTAAATGTATAAAAGTGATTGCAAGCCTTTGTTGTTTGTTTTCACAATCAATTATAACCATTACTATTATCCATATGTTGTAAAACGCCTTAGAGTAATTTTACAAATTATAGGGCGCTATATAAATGTTGTATATTATTATTTTTATTCAAGGTTTGTGCTCGTTATTGGTCCGTAATTTTAACAGCCCATTGTAGCACATCACATGCATAGCGAATAATAAATAGACTAGGACTCCCGACAACACCGGATGTGAAACATTGTCTGCGCCACCTATGGTACCGGTCACGGTAAATCGTCGATCATATGTTAACTCTCATGGTAGGTTCACATTGAGGAAAAGAGAGCAAGGATTGTGAGGTGATAGTCGTGCTTGTTTGGGTCACGGGTTCGAGACCTACGTGGGCAGTCACCAGCTACTTATCCGGGAACTCCGGCTTTCTTCACCGCCTAAACCTGGCACGTCCTTAAATGACCATAGCTGTTAATACGACGTAAAAGACAAACGAACAAACAAACAAAATCATAATGTAGGTAAATGTCGTATACATTAGCAACCTCTACCTAGAGATGTCGTTCCTTAGTGTAAGTGAGTGTAAGGAACGGCAACTCTGGGTAGAGATTGGTACATTAGGTTAGTAGAGTCCTGATAAGTATTTTCATATCAAGAAATGAAGAGCTGAACAAGAGGAGTCTACGAAAAAAAAAAAAAAATATCCTTAGCAGTTTGTGTCTGTCCTCACATCAAAGTCGCGGGTATTCTTAGCCACTTCATACCACCGTAGAGAATACCTAGCACAATGGAATCAACGTCTGGCCAACTGCCGCCGCTTTGCGCTGCCACTTAACAAAACGCTAATTGTTGGGTGTAATTTAAAGCCGCGGGTGAACCGTTACGGAGTGGTATATATATATCAACTCGAGTGGCTGCGCATAGAGTAAAGGTTTACCAGAAAAAAATACAGTGGAATCATTTGTGCATGTAATGCTTATGTTCTGAGAACACGTGTTGTCTAAAACTGATGTCTTAACAAACATAAACTCGAATGGTGTGTTTGTTTGTTTGTGTATTACGTCCTATAAACAGCTTTGGTCATTTAAGCACGTGTCAGGTTTTGGTGGTGGAGGAAAACCGGAGTACCCAGAGAAAATCACCGACCTGCGACTGTGTACATCGACTTACCCATGTAGACCTCGTACTCTCGACTCAGTGATCGCAGATCTAGAGTTAGTGATCGCAGACTGCCTAATATCTAATGTCAGTTGTTTACAATTTGTTTGGATTTTATTTCAAGGTGAATTTGCAAAAACTTGAAGAAGCAAAAAGATAACACAGAATCTGTATATATGTTTTAAATGACAAATAAAACAAACGTGTTCGCCGATTATTTGATGATTAGTTTGCTTTTTTGTTTTGCGTCAGGTTATATATAACTTTTATATTATATATATTTTTATGCTTAAATATTTTTTTACTAAAAATCTCAATATGATAGAAAAAAAAATATTGAATGAAAACTTAGCATTTAAGTCCGGTAGGTGTACATATTGCGCTTGCTTGTTGTATGAATAGAAAGTTAAGTGAGAAAGTTATTTGTTATTTGAATAACCAATAACCAATAACCGTCCAACTTTACCTTGCCTTCAAATGGATTCTTACGTGTTTTTCAAATATGTTATCAACTATTGTGTAGGTTTTCAAAAAGGATTTATATTTCATTTTTCATCAATCATTGATTCAAATCCGAAATATTATCATTATCACTAGTTTTCTGGTTTGTAATTGTGAAATTTGTTTTGTAGTGGAGTTGTATGTTGTAACATTGCTGCACTGTGTACGCCCAAAATTTATAAACTGAGTTGTCTCCCTTCTGTTTCCCTTATTTCCTGTATCTTCATGCCACTAAACAGTCATTAAGAAATGATATACGATACGTCAGTTTGGTAGATATTGTCTAAGCCATAAAACTCCTGCTGCTTTATCGAGCCGTGTAGGTGTAAACATCGGGAAATCAAACTTCCACACTATATGTAAACCCATTATGTGTACAGTTAATTGATTGGTGTTTATTTTACTTAGTAGTTTCAAAAGCAGTCTTCCTCCTGAACGAACAGATAATGTGCCCATCCAGCCACTCAAGAACTCATTGCATGTACATTACACAAAAAATGCTACAAAAAATCAGTCAAGATAACTATTTTCTATTTGTTTTGATAATTATATTTTCAATGTCAAACGATATAACATGAAAAGAAGATTTCAGGGCGAAATAGCTTGAATTAATTAATTTTGGCATAACTGTTTAAAAAATATTTGAAAATGTGACATATACAACTATTAGGGCTGAACTGTCGCTTTGGAATTTTTGTATACAGCATCATCCGTTTCATAGCAATATGCAAAGAAAATAATAAAACTTTTGAGATTTGCGAACATGGTTTGAAAACGACGAAAAGGAATTAGAATTGTAGAAAACAAACACACAGTCCGTGAAAATATCAATGATTTACTACCTGCTATCGATGTGGAAAGGCGGGGTTTCAAATTTGTTCTCACGTGATTTTCCAAAATAATGGCATCACTGTGCCATTGTAGTCTTACAATTATCTACATAACATATGTACACTGATGTCCGATTAAAATCTGAACGAAGAATGCAACAACTATGGGATAGTGGTAAATTGATTGCTTCCGAATAATACACAGCGTTAAAAAATGGGCGAGGATTCTCAAATTATTTTTTATCTCTCATGACAAAACAGGCGTAAGCGTCCCACAATATAATCAGACTTTTTATTATAATACTCAATGATAAATATTCCATTTAATAATTTGCAGAAAAGATAAAAAAAAATAAAAAAATGAAGCATAAGAGAATATACAATGAACGCAGGTATATATGCTATATATACTTGGGCCAGTATGCTGAGAAGCACACGTACAAGTATATACTGCCCACAGCGAAAACAGCATAGCAGAACAGTCGAGTTATTGTATTTTAATTACACGCCCAGTGAACAGAGACACTCTCTCGTGGTACACACAAAGCTGTAATCGCACCAAACTAATGAATGACGTTACTGCTACCCCTGTATTGTGTAAGGTTTCGGCGGATGTTAGCAGCATCTTCCACGATATAGTTGTACCTTTCCTCATATTCCGTTACTATCATTGGAGAACACGGAGCAACCGAGGCGCGTATGAGACCGTCGTTCTGATTGGCTAGCTCGATAATTTTCTCTAGAGATAGTTCAACATACCAAGGGATACTTGGAAACATTGTCGACTACTGGTCGTATAAGTGGTGTTAGGTTGTCGGTGGGGTTATAAACAACAATAGTTTTGTAGTGAAAAAAGACAGGGCATCCCAATGAATTACTGAAAATATTGTCTGCCATGTCCAGTCGGGAGAACGTTTCGGTCACGACTGTGAGCGTCGCTAACCTGGATCCTAATCAACAATACTTCTTTACAAATTCACCAAAAAATGAAAGTACGGATTTTACGAACATTGAAAACCCAGCGCTTGGATCTTATGGTGTTTTTATACCACTTTATATCGTTACAACATTGACATCTATTGTTGGAAATATTGCAGCTATTATAATCTTCGCTAAAGGAAAACGTTCCAAATCTGAATTGCGTCCGTTTCTGATCAATCTTGCCGTAGCCGATTTGATCATGGCGATTTTCTGTATACCGTTTACATTCACTGACCAGTTATTGAGTGAATGGGTGTTTTCTAAGCCGATGTGCCCTATTGTTCTGTTTTTACAGACAGTTTCAGTCACAGCCAGCGCCTCTACCAACATGGCCATTGGCATTGACAGGTTCTATGCCGTGGCATACCCTTTAAAATCTCGGATTACTTCGTCAAGGTATCGCCTTATTATTTTTCTCATTTGGATTATTGCGATTGCATTTAATTGTTTGCAATTCAAGGTTGGGAGAGCAAGTGAAAATCTGAATTGGAATTCCACGTCAAATGAAACAATAGTGAAATGTGGTGAAGAGTGGGATGACCCGGAGAGTAAGAGAGCGTATTCAATGTGTATGCTCTTCCTTACTTACATAATCCCTCTCGTTATTCTAACCGTTACTTATTCTATTGTTGGATGTATTCTGTGGCGACGCAGGTCACCCGGCAACGCTGATGCAATCCGAGACGAACAACAACTCAAGTCCAAAAGGAAGGTGAGTACACCATCGCAGATTTCCGCCTTGTTGTTTTCGATTCCATATCTTAATATCCTCTCGCTATATATAAACGAGACAATTGTCGTATCTACCATAAAATGAATCAGCGTGGACACTTTAATCGCCTGACCACTTTTCTTTAAGTTGAACGCGCGAGATTTGCCGTCCCACTTCGACCATCGAAACTAGCAATTTTGTATGTACCTATTATTGAAAATGGCCCGCAGTCGTGAGATGTCATCATTACTGACGGATTTACGGTTCTCCTAGTGAACACGAGATTACCAGAAAAGGCCAGTCGATGGCTTTTAAAAGAGAACCGTTGCACAAGTAATGACTAATCTGTCAAAAATTCCAAATCCATTTAGTTGTCTACATCAGTTAGTGTACGTAACTGTTGGGTCCCTATCGGGCCATATATAGATATGTCTGGTCCCTATCGGGCCATATATAGATTTGTTGGGTCCCTATCGGGCCATATATAGATGTGTTGGGCCCCTATCGGGCCATATATAGATATGTTGGGTCCCTATCGGGCCATATATAGATGTGTTGGGTCCCTATCGGGCCATATATAGATAAGTCATATATCAAGCGAAAGACATGTATGTTACAGATGTTAAATTGAGTTGACTGAGTTAATGACAAAAGTAAGTTAATATCATTCAAATATTTATATTAAAAGAAATAAGTTAGAATCTGATAAGAACGACAATAATTAGTTTCGTTAATTTGAATTAACTCCATCTCAGAGTAAAACTTTCCTCACCGCCTCGTCGAACCTCTTTAACAGTTTTGTCGGTTATTATAACTTTGTCATGCTTCATAAAATTGCGGATTCACCTCACCGAAAGTGAATTAAATGTTTTATTAAGCAGTTGTGATATAATGTTATCGGTTTATCTAGGCAAAATAATATCGAAATTATCTTGTTACCAATGTTCTATCAACTGAATGACCCATTGCATCATTAACGATATAAGGGAATAATTTTCTTCTAAAACGTTTCTTTCTGTCATAATGCTTATACCATTTCCAAAAACATTTTTGTGAATCAATATTGTGCTCATAAAAACCGTCATCTCGACTTTCTGCTTTATAAATTGTATACCTTATAATCCCACAGCGAATATTTCTAGTCAGGTAACACTGTTTACCTTATAATCTCACAGCGAATATTTTTGTCAAGTAAAACTTCATGCAAATATTCTCGAAGCTACAAAAATTGCGATAAATTTGATGTGTTCGAGTAAAACATTGATGTCTTTTATTTTCATATTGAAGCATGGGTAGCTATATTACACAGCAAGGACGTGCAGTGAGTGACTAGTATAAGGGGAAAATAGAAAGGATATTGTTCATCACATTAGACATACACTTGGAAGTAAGGCATTCGTATGATACGTGGCGCAAATTGATTGGCCACAGCTCTAGACTTGGTAAAGTGTAGGTACAGTGTAGTTGTACAAGTCCACAGCCCTAGACTTGGTACAATGTAGGTACAGTGTAGTTGTACAAGTCCACAGCCCTAGACTTGGTACAATGTAGGTACAGTGTAGTTGTACAAGTCCACAGCCCTAGATTTGGTACAATGTAGGTACAGTGTAGTTGCACAAGTCCACACCATAGACTTGGTACAATGTAGGTACAGTGTAGTTGTACAAGTTTACAGCCCTACACTTGGTAAAATGTAGGTACAGTGTAGTTGTACAAGTCCACAGCCCTAGACTTGGTACAGTGTAGGGACAGTGTAGTTGTACAAGTCAACAGCCCTAGACTTGGTACAGTATAGTTGTACACGTCCACAGCCCTAGACATAGTACCTTGTACTTACAGTGTAGTTGTACAAGTCAACAGCCCTAGACTTGGAACAGTGTAGTTGTACGAGTCCACAGCCATAGACTTGGTACAGTATAGTTGTACAAGTCCGCAGCCCTAGACATGGTAAAATATAGGTACAGTGTAGTTGTACAAGTCCACAGCCCTAGACATGGTACAATATAGGTACAGTGTAGTTGTTGGTAAAATAAGCCCTAGACTTGGTACAATGTAGGTACAGTGTAGTTGTACAAGTCCACAGGCCTAGACTTGGTACAGTGTAGGTGCAGTGTAGTTGTACAAGTCCAAAGTCCTAGACGGTACAAGTCCGATTATTAGTTTTTCATCCTGGTTGCCATATATGTACCCTAAGCTTAGTATATAGATCCTCCATCCTGCTTGCCATACATGTACCCCAGGCTTAGTATATAGATCCTCCATCCTGGTTGCCATACGTGTACCCCAAGCTTAGTATATAGATCCTCCATCCTGCTTGCCATACATGTACCCCAGATTTAGTATATAGATCTTCTATCCTGGTTGCCATACATGTTCCCCAGGATTAGTATATAGATCTTCTGTCCTGGTTGCCATACATGTACCCCAAGCTTAGTATATAGATCTTCTATCCTGGTTGCCATACGTGTACCCCAGGCTTAGGATATAGATCTTCTATCCTGGTTGCCATACGTGTCCCCCAAGCTTAGTATATAGATCCTCCATCCTGATTTTCATACATGTACCCCACGCTTAGTATATATATCTTCTATCCTGGTTGGCATACATGTTCCCCAGGCTTAGTATATAGATCTTCTATCCTGATTGCCATACGTGTACCCCAAGCTTAGTATATAGATCCTCCATCCTGATTTTCATACATGTACCCCAAGCTTAGTATATATATCTTCTATCCTGGTTGGCATACATGTACCCCAGGCTTAGTATATAGATCTTCTATCCTGGTTGCCATACATGTACTCCAGGCTTAGTATATAGATCTTCTATCCTGGTTACCATACATGTACCCCAGGCTTAGTATATAGATCCTCCATTCTGGTTGCCATACATGTACCCCAAGCTTAGTATATAGATCTACCATCCTGGTTGCCATACATGTACTCCAGGCTTAGTATATAGATCCTCCATCCTGGTTGCCATACGTGTACCCCAAGCTTAGTATATAGATCCTCCATCCTGATTTTCATACATGTACCCCAAGCTCAGTATATATATCTTCTATCCTGGTTGGCATACATGTACCCCAGGCTTAGTATATAGATCTTCTATCCTGGTTACCATACGTGTACCCCAAGCTTAGTATATAGATCCTCTATCCTGGTTGCCATACATGTACCCCAGGCTTAGTATATAGATCTTCTATCCTGGTTGCCATACATGTAACCCAGGCTTAGTATATAAATTTTCTATCCTGGTTGCCATACATGTACCCCAAGCTTAGTATATAGATCTACCATCCTGGTTGCCATACATGTACCGCAGGCTTAGTATATAGATCTACCATCCAGGTTGCCATACATGTACCCCAGGGTTAGTATATAGATCTTCTATCTTGGTTGCCATACGTGTACCCCAAGCTTAGTATAAAGATTCTCCATCCTGGTTGCCATACATGTACGCCAGGCTTAGTATATAGATCTGGTTGCCATACATGTACCCCAGGCTTATTATATAGATCTTCTATCCTGGTTGCCATACGTGTACCCCAAGCTTATTATATAGATCCTCCATCCTGGTTGCTATACATGTACCCCAGGCTTAGTATATAGATCTTCTATCCTGGTTGCCATACGTGTACCCCAAGCTTATTATATAGATCCTCCATCCTGGCTGCTATACATGTACCCCAGGCTTAGTATATTGATCCTCCATCCTGGTTGCCATACATGTACCCCAGGCTTAGTATATAGATATTCTATCCTGGTTGTCATACGTGTACCCCAAGCTTAGTTTATAGATCCTCCATCCTGGTTGCCATACGTGTACCCCAAGCTTAGTATATAGATCCTCCATCCTGGTTGCCATACATGTACCCCAGGCTTAGTATATAGATCTTCCATCCTGGTTGCCATACATGTACCCCAGGCTTAGTATATAGATCTTCTATCCTGGTTGCCATACATGTACCCCAAGCTTAGTATATAGATCTTCCATCCTGGTTGCCATACATGTACCCCAGGCTTAGTATATAGATCTTCTATCCTGGTTGCCATACATGTACCCCAGGCTTAGTATATAGATCTTCTATCCTGGTTGCCATACATGTACCCCAGGCTTAGTATATAGATCTTCTATCCTGGTTGCCATACATGTACCCCAGGCTTAGTATATAGATCTTCTATCCTGGTTGCCATACATGTACCCCAGGCTTAGTATATAGATCTTCTATCCTGGTTGCCATACATGTACCCCAGGCTTAGTATATAGATCTTCTATCCTGGTTGCCATACATGTACCCCAGGCTTAGTATATAGATCTTCTATCCTGGTTGCCATACATGTACCCCAGGCTTAGTATATAGATCTTCTATCCTGGTTGCCATACATGTACCCCAGGCTTAGTATATAGATCTTCTATCCTGGTTGCCATACATGTACCCCAAGCTTAGTATATAGATCCTCCATCCTGGTTGCCATACATGTACCCCAGGCTTAGTATATAGATCTTCTATCCTGGTTGCCATACATGTACCCCAGGCTTAGTATATAGATCTTCTATCCTGGTTGCCATACATGTACCCCAGGCTTAGTATATAGATCTTCTATCCTGGTTGCCATACATGTACCCCAGGCTTAGTATATAGATCTTCTATCCTGGTTGCCATACATGTACCCCAGGCTTAGTATATAGATCTTCTATCCTGGTTGCCATACATGTACCCCAGGCTTAGTATATAGATCTTCTATCCTGGTTGCCATACATGTACCCCAGGCTTAGTATATAGATCTTCTATCCTGGTTGCCATACATGTACCCCAGGCTTAGTATATAGATCTTCTATCCTGGTTGCCATACATGTACCCCAGGCTTAGTATATAGATCTTCTATCCTGGTTGCCATACATGTACCCCAGGCTTAGTATATAGATCCTCCATCCTGGTTGCCATACATGTACCCCAGGCTTAGTATATAGATTTTCTTTCCTGGTTGCCATACATGTACCCCAGGCTTAGTATATAGATCTTCCATCCTGGTTGCCATACATGTACCCCAGGCTTAGTATATAGATCTTCCATCCTGGTTGCCATACATGTACCCCAAGCTTAGTATATAGATCTACCATCCTGGTTGCCATACATGTACCCCAGGCTTAGTATATTGATCTTCTATCCTGGTTGACCCTAAACCTAGACTTGGTATACGTAGGTAGGTAATGGGTGTACAATCCTTGGAAGTCACATTTTGTTTGGTAATTTCATTTAACATTCGGACTAGCTTTCAGCCATGAACTAGGCAGGTAAATGTACCAGTTTGTTTGGCCTACTCCTATAAGCTTGGTAGGTTACTGTACCATTCAGGTAAGGTGAGTATACCTTTCGGGTTAGCCTATGACCAAAGTTTTGTTTGTGCCATCTTGGTTGCTATACATCAGCAAGGTTGGTAGGCGGACATACCACCCCGGTCGATGTACAACCCGAGCCTTGATACATGTAGATGCCCCGCCAGTCACCTCGAGTTACTGGTAACGGTTTACAGTGGTTATATCACTGACAGAAGTACTCGCAGTAGTTCGCCCGGATACTATGATCCCAGAGATTGGAGTGTTTTGGTTAATATGACACGGCGTTTCAGCGAGATAACGCTATACGGTCGTGTGTTCCTTCACCGACTGCAAACAGGTAACGCGCACGCGACACGTATACAATAGAACGAAAATGAGGATATCGCTATTGATATCAACACTTGCTTTGATATATTTGAATACGGAAAAATAATGGGATAAAAACGCCACTTGAAAAGTTTATGCAAAAATTTCCCCTAAAACAGCTGCTCGTCGTATTGGTGGGTTCTCAAAAGTGAATGTAAAATAATCATAAAGGTTTCTTATGGAAATATTTATCAAAATTCAAAATGATATGAACTGTTTTTTAACAAAATATCGTAATCCATTGATCACATTACGATTCCCGCGTGGTATTCCATATTGTCTCTTTTTTTTATCGTAAAGCAGGTTTTTAATGACAGTAAGTTAAACATAATAAGAAACTCGTACGCCAGGGACATTCAAGAATAGTTTATTTGAACGTGCATTCAAGGAATAAGCTGTCAAGACCTTGTCGTAAAGTGAATCTAAAGAAAGCTTTGATCTTATAATATCACGGATTCTACGATATCGCGGTATTAACGAACATATATCTCTCCATATTAACTGAGTCTTGCTTGTTTATTATGTTGAATGTCTGAGTATGGCGATACCACATAAAAAAAACAATCAACATGCATTAACACGTGTACTTTTTCACCATAACCACATAAAGATGAAGTCCGACCTCAATGAAGAAGCGTTCTTAATGTTACGGTAAAAATAAAACCTCGTTTTACTGCCACCACTTTCTAGTGCAAACTTGGCATTATAAAGGGGGTTGGCGATATATGCAGGGAGATGCATATTTGGAGTTGTTAAAACAAAAACAGGAAAAAGGGCTGTGTAATATGTTGGCGCGGTAAGCAAGGTGGTATGTAAATGGGCGTTGTATTGAGGTATTACTGTACATAGCAGCGGGACATGATAATAAACACCCTTTGGTGATTCTAAACTTGCCTTTTAATCCATAAACATTTGCCTTTCATCAGCCGCTGTACCATTTCACATCACCAGATTGAATTTTAATTAAATCAATACAAAGAGACGGATGTCTTTTAACTTTTTTTTATACGGGGTTTGATACAGTTGCTTCCAGCACTATCGGCCTCTCATCTCGAGTTTACAAAAAAAAAGGGTAAAGTTACGATTGCAGTCTCGCTTGTAAATTTTAAGCATGTGTAAGTAATTAAGCGCTATCTAACGAGCCAGAAAAGAAGTTAGAGGAGTTAGATAGAAGGTGTTGATCCAGGTTATAGAGAAGCTCTGGAAACCATGTACATAGCTTGTTGGCGCAGACTGCGGTTGTGGACCCTACCGATAACAACTTATCATATACTTCCGACATGAACTATTTGTTACACGGGGATTGAGTGGTAACATATTTTAAGTAAATTACTCTATCGTGTGGAATCATTCCCGGTCCGTTATTCGATGAAAAAAATAATTAATTACAGAAATGCTTTCGTTAACTTTTCCTTCACCCTCAAATGACGGCTAGCCAAACAATGCACTCCCTTCCTCTTACAATACAATTCATGCACTCATCCCTCTACTATTTTGGCGGACAAAGATGTTAAAAGTTGTACTAAATTATCCGTATATATTTACCATCTCAAAGCATTGCCACTCTATATAACCCTACCTTATTCAGTTGGCATTCATATAGGCTATAAATGCATCGGAGCGACTGTTGACGTCATCGTTATTATGACGTCATTTTGTGTTATGTTGTATACGAGTAACCCTCCCTTGGCGATACATACGTTATTTGAACTGAATGCTGAATAATAATGAGTGTAATTAATTTTTCCATCAGACGAACTGGTTCCAAAAAATATTTAATATGAGTATTGAACTTCTTTCAGCTTGCATTCATAGTGTGCTTCATTATATTTGCCTTTGTCCAGTTGGAATTCATATTACCTATGAATGCCAACTGAAGGCAGTTTATTGCTTAAATGACCGTTGTATGGATGTTGCCGCGAGCAATCTAGACTTTTAAACACGATTCAATACGACGGAAAAAACATTCTGGTATCTAAGGTTTTATATGATGCCAAACAGCAGGATTTTAAACATTCGATCCAGCCAAATTATAAAGAAATCCCTACACTAAGATGCAGTGTATTAAGTATCGGTGATGAAGGTGTAATTTCACTTTGATGTTCATCTAAAAGGGGATTGATCCTCCATTTTTTCAGAGTGGCACAAATATTTACAATAAAGTGAGAAATGGGATGTGGCGTCCTTTTTACTGGTCAAAATGTAGGATATAAACAAAGGAACAAAAAGGATGATATCGAGGGAGATGGGTAGATCTACACTGGTTGAAATTGAAACAAAATTACTCTGATAGGCTTAGTAATTTGCTTGACCGTTGAGTTATCTGTTTTAAAGTGCTACGGGTTTTCGTTGATAGGGGCGTAGCTAGGCCTTATTCAGAGTGGATTTATTAAGGAGCAGGTCCAGGGGAGCGCATTGGTAGGGGAAACAAGTGGGTACAATAAGGAGTGGTGGCTTTTTTTTCCTTTTTTTTCTGTTTCAAAATTTTGTCGATTCACCTGCATAGGCGATATGCGCCTGATTTATATATAGAAACATATGATTATCATTTCATAACGTGATTGTTTTTAAAATGTTAAACTCTTACATCGCGTTCTCAAAGCCTTTTAAACATTCTGCATCCACGATCGCAGCATTTGGGATTTGAATACCATGAACTCAGCACTGTTGGGTATAACGCCAATGAACGCAGCGCTGTCGGCTATAATAACGTCAGTTAACGGTCTAAACTGCCACTTGATATCGCGGTTTGAATGTTTTTTAACATTGCCATAATGTTGATGCCGTGTGCAACAATACGTGATCGGAAAGAAACATTAGGGGAAGCCATGTGCTCCAATCTTCCTTGTAATGTAAATGTGTGTTTCCTACACAATCGCTACCTGTTTGTATTAACGTAATTCTGGTAATGTGCCTTGCTTTATTAGTGTAAGACGATTAGTCTGTGATGCTTCCACCCAAAACACTAGAACGGAAGAACCATCAGGGCGGTTTACACAACAGAGAAAGCAGTCCCCTTGCCATGCGTCCGTTATTGGGAACGCTTTGACTCCTTGAGGTAGCTGTGTTTACACCACCTGGTGTTATAGGTGTGCTTAGGTCTTTTTTAACACGGTGCCTGGTAAGATTAACTACTGAACCATTAAAACCTTCAAACGAAGAATTATTGAATCGTTGTTCATACCGGAATTAGGTTATCCGACAAATTTTGCATTCTGAAAGTTTTCTTTGGTATACACATCAAATGTTTCATACAAAAATGACATTTCTTTTTTTTTTTCATTTAACCGGAAAAAACACGTTTTTCGCTTGTATATTTTTTTGTAAATTGAAGTGTTCGTACACTGTACTATAAAAGTTCAGCCTTTTTTATTTGAATATAATACGGACATTTATAGCTTTTGGATTGATTTGATTGGTTTAAAATGTTCTTTAAAACGTATTAACAGATTAAAGTCACACTAGGGCGAAGTGGATAAGGAATAAATGGTAGAGTTTATAAGAGAGGTACAGAATGTAGATAATGCTTTTAAATAAAAGAAATGTTTTATAATGGGAATATAATATACAATATATATAATAGACAGTAACTTGAGAGAGCAGACGAAAAAAACATCGAATTTCTTTAGATCCCAGATTAGTCGAATCTACAAGCATGCTGTGCTATAGTGCAGGTTTATCATGGATTTTGATTTTCTCACATCACACGTGTTGCGGATAATCAACCCACTCCATATCATCATTATAAACACAATATATCCCCAACTCCTCGCCACACACAAGCTATAAACACAATATATCCCCCAACTCCCCGCCACACACAAGCTATAATCACAATATATCCCCCAACTCCTCGCCACACACAAGCTTTATTATTCTAAACACATTTTTCTCTAAATATAGAAAGATTAATAGTTGAACGGTCTAGATTAAATGTCTTAGTGAGGCATGTCATATTAGAAAAGATTATTTACAAAACGTTTTCCTCAGCCTTAGGCCACACACATCATCACCATAAATCATAGTTAATGTATTGTAGTAATAGTAGAAATTACAGTGTATACACATGCAATATTTCTGTGACCATTAAATAATTTGTTCGTTATGAAATATCTGGCCCATATTAAAAGAGCAGCAGAATTGTAATCGATCAATTAAATGACATTTTTGTTCTGATTAAACGAAACTCAATGCATACTGTAAGTATTTGATTTCACCCCGAGAACAGCAAGAGATTAGTGAACGCCATTTTGATAAAGCTCAGTTCGAATGTGAAGCTCGTTGTAAGAACGTTTGGGGATTTAACCCCCCACCCCCCACCACAACCCCCATTTGAGCCATTTCTAACAGATACAAGCTGCATTTTTATATCTTTCATTTATATATTTATCCTTTTTATTTTTATTTTTTTTAATTTTTTTACAAAGATAGTCATTAATTTGTAGGTCAGGTCTGAAGTTTATTGTTATTTTCAGATAGTGATATTCAGGATTTTCGCCTGAAACCCTTAAAGAGATATGACCGAAATAAATGAGATTTCTACTACTTCTAATCACAGAATTTCCAAGAATACTAAGAATTAAAATTGTTCTACCGATGACTACAATTAAATACGCCAAAAGGTACAGCGACAGATGTGTTAACCTTTATACCTTTGTTCAATTAAATATTTATATGATTGAATTCATGAGTGTTTCCAGCGAATTCACGCGACATTGAATTGCTAGCAAAGTAATATTGGTTTACATACCAAATTTAAATAAGGAATAAATATACAACTCCCTTAAACACAAAAATAACTCTTAAACGGCCCTTTCCTCCATCCTCAAGGAAGAATTGAATTTACCTCACTCAAAGAAGAAATCACTCAGATATCCCCCACCTGAAATAAGGACATTTCTTAAAAGCAGAAAAATCCACCAAATGTTCCTCTCCTTAATGAAAATACCTCACAAAATATTTTTTCCAAGTAGAAATACCTAATTATTCCTCTGCTAAACAAAACCTCTTCACAAAGACCATCTCTCGCAAAACAATCTCGCACAAAGACCCTCTCACAAAGACAATCTCTCACAAAGACAATCTCTTACAAAGACCCTCTCTCACATAGACTATCTCTCACACAGACTATATCTCACATAGACTATCTCTCACAAATACCATCTCTCACATAGACCATTACTCACAAAGACCATCTCTCCCATAGACCATCTCTAACATAGACTTTCTCTCACAAAGACCATCTCTCACAAAGACTATCTCTGACAAAGACCATCTCTCACAAAGACCATCTCTCACAAAGACTATCTCTCACAAAGACCATCTGTCACAAAGACCATCTCTAACAAAGACCATCTGTCACAAAGACCATCTGTCAGAAAGACCATCTGTCAGAAAGACCATCTCTGACAAAGACCATCTCTGACAAAGACCATCTGTCAGAAAGACCATCTCTCACAAAGACCATCTCTCAAAAAGACCATCTGTCAGAAAGACTATCTCTGACAAAGACCATCTCTGACAAAGACCATCTCTCACAAAGACCATCTGTCAGAAAGACTATCTCTCACAAAGACCATCTGTCACAAAGACCATCTGTCAGAAAGACCATCTCTGACAAAGACCATCTCTCACAAAGACAATCTCTCACAAAGACCATCTCTCACAAAGACTATCTCTCACAAAGACTATCTCTCACAAAGACCATCTCTGACAAAGACCATCTGTCAGAAAGACCATCTGTCAGAAAAACATTCTCTGACAAAGACCATCTCTCACAAAGACCATCTGTCAGAAAGACCATCTCTGACAAAGACCATCTCTCACAAAGACAATCTCTCACAAAGACCATCTGTCAGAAAGACCATCTCTGACAAAGACCATCTCTCACAAAGACTATCTCTCACAAAGACCATCTGTCAGAAAGACCATCTCTGACAAAAAAAATCTCTCACAAAGACAATCTCTCACAAAGACCATCTCTCACAAAGACCATCTCTCACAAAGACTATCTCTCACAAAGACCATCTCTGACAAAGACCATCTGTCAGAAAGACCATCTCTGACAAAGACTATCTCTCACAAAGACTATATCTCACAAAGACCATCTGTCAGAAAGACCATCTCTGACAAAGACCATCTCTCACAAAGACGATCTCTCACAAAGACCGTCTGTCAGAAAGACCACCTCTGACAAAGACCATCCCTCACAAAGACTATCTCGCACAAAGTCCACCTCTCCCAAAGACCATCTGTCACAAAGACTATCTGTCACGAAGACTATCTCTCACTAAGACTATCTGTCACGAAGACTATCTCTCACAAAAACCATCTGTCACAAAGACTATCTCTCACAAAAACCATCTGTCACAAAGACCATCTTTCAGAAAGACCATCTATCTCTCACACAGACCATCTCTCACACAGACCATCTCTCACACAGACCATCTCTCACAAAGACTATCTCTCACAAAGACCATCTCTCACAAAGACCATCTCTGACAAAGACTATCTCTCACAAAGACTATCTCTCACAAAGACCATCTGTCAGAAAGACCATCTCTGACAAAGACCATCTCTAACAAAGACAATCTCTCACAAAGACCATCTGTCAGAAAGACCATCTCTGACAAAGACCATCTCTCACAAAGACTATCTCTCACAAAGACCATCTGTCAGAAAGACCATCTCTGACAAAAACCATCTCTCACAAAGACCATCTCTCACAAAGACCATCTGTCACAAAGACTATCTCTCACAAAGACCATCTGTCACAAAGATTATCTCTCACAAAGATCATCTGTCAGAAAGACCATCTCTGACAAAAACCATCTCTCACAAAGACTATATCTCACAAAGACTATATCTCACAAAGACCATCTCTCACAAAGACCATCTGTCACAAAGACTATCTCTCACTAAGACTATCTGTCACAAAGACTATCTCGCACAAAGACCATCTCTCACAAAGACCATATCTCACAAAGACTATATCTCACAAAGACCATCTCTTACAAAGACCATCTGTCACAAAGACTATCTCTCACAAAGACTATCTCTCACAAAGACCATCTGTCACAAAGACTACTCACACAAAGACCATCTCTCACAAAGACCATCTGTCACAAAGACCATCTCTGACAAAGACTATCTCTCACAAAGACCATCTCTCACAAAGACCATCTGTCAGAAAGACCATCACTCACAAAGACCATCTGTCACAAAGACTATCTCTCACAAAGACTATCTCTCACAAAGACCATCTTTCACAAAGACCATCTGTCAGAAAGACTATCTCTCACAAAGACCATCTGTCACAAAGACCATCTCTCACAAAAACTTTATCTCACAAAGACCATATCTCACATAGACTATATCTCACAAAGACCATCTCTCACAAAGACTATATCTCAAAAAGACCATCTCTCACAATGACCTTCTTTCACAAAGACCATCTCTCACAATGACCTTCTCTCACAAAGACCATCTCTCACAAAACAGTCTCCAACAAAGACCAACTCTCAAAATTAACCTCACCCACAAAGAGATTTACGACAAAGAGGACTACGACCTGACAGTCTACTATACAAGGCAGAATTGTTATACACTATGGCGCACTGTACATGAAAAATTTGGGAAGAATTTTTATGTGGACTTTTATCTCTTTGATCGTAATGAAAAAAGGACTTAACTCGAGATCTTACAATTCAACAGGGAATACAAAGACGACTGTTCCCAAATGTACATCACGTAGGCTTGCCAGTCGCAGTGAGATGTTTCTTGAGATAAAACAATGCTCTGACAAATACTCAAAACAATGGAAATGTATATTCCTGGCACATCGCTGTTCTGTTGGAGTAAGAAGTATGTGCTATATAATCAACATTGTTTTGCTCTGTCTTTGCATTATATTATTGCTCGAAGTTATCAAAAAATGTGTTTCTTTTCATTGTCTTTGTGAAGAATTTGCTAATAAAGAGAATATATAATGTTCATAATGATAAGACAAGCGGAAAGTCGGAATTTTCCTTTTGACGATCTACAATCACCAAACCTGCCGCCAGGTAAACTGACTCGCGCGCCATGTGTGATCGATTGGCGCTTGAGCTATGAAACACTGAGAGGAAATAGTGTCGTGCAGGTATGAGCACGTACACCTCCCTAGGTCAGTATTTCAGGTAATGTTTGTTTGAGATTACGGTGTGTTAACACCTGCCACCGACAATGAATTGGTAAATTAACTCAGACAGGTTTTTCTAGCCTGCAGGTTCATTTTGAGAATCGATATTTGCAGAATTTTACAGGATGCTAATTTAACAAACTGTACATATTACTTTAAATGGATGTTAAAGACAGTGTCCACAGACGATTGGCCATTCAATGACCACATAAAACGGTCATCTAAATAAAATTCATAACTTTGACACAATAACATGACACGTTATCAGGTCACATTTTTTTCTGACAACGGGGAAAACTTAAAGTACCGAAAAGAAAGAATAGACAGAAGAGAAAATAAAATTGAGACGTCACCTTCCAAGAATTGAAATGGGAGTAGTAGGTCAAATTTAGTTTTTCCAATGTCTATTTGCAGATGACAAAAAAAGTTTTACACGGGGTCACACATTAGTCGCCTCTTCTACACAGGTCACACATTACTCGCCTCTTCTACACGGGATCACACATTGGTCGCCTCTTCTACACGGGATCACACATTGGTCGCCTCTTCTACACGGGATCACACATTGGTCGCCCCTTCTACACGGGATCACACATTGGTCGCCTCTTCTACACGGGATCACACATTGGTCGCCTCTTCTACACGGGATCACACATTAGTCGCCTCTTACGTACGTGTAGCTGGACACGGCAGTTTAAAGCTTTCATTGACCTCGCCTCGGTTTTATCGATAAACATGTCTCTGCTACAAATACACATCATAACTAATAGCATGTGTTGTTTTAAATTATCTACTGTCAAAACTACATAAACAATGGAAATATAGAAAGAAAACACATACTGATATCTAGTGACGATAAAATGAACACCGATATTAATGTTTAAACAACTTTCTGTACATTCTTTTTACCGATAGTTAAATATCGTCTGCAACACAAAATGTATTTGCCATCAATCTCGGAAAAAAACCCAACAACAGCTTTTCTTATAACTTATATGATTCATTTTTTGTTTCCTAAACAATTATTATGAGTTTGCAACAGCAGTAGGAATAGCTTAAACCGTTGAGTCTGTTGATATCTTCAATCTACATGTAAATAGATTACCTGTATTCTGCTCGATATGTGTTTCCTCAGAAATCCTCGTCGAACCTCGATGGCGAATAGTTATACTTGAATATTATTTTCTCCATTTATTATGCATAACGTGCTACCAGTTTATGACTCGGGAGTGAAACACACATTCATTACCTCGCGGATAAGTTGTAAAGACATTACGGCACAAATACCCAGTGCTTTAGTTTAATGGGTTTAGCTTCCCATCAACAGCTACAGTCATTTAAGTACGTGGTTTCATGTCTTTAGTGTATCCGTGTGGAAGCGGTATGTTAGTGTTTACCCCCTAAGGTAGCGCAGATTTGATGGCAGTTTTAGAGTGCTACTTCACTGCGCTGAAGGCTCTCAGCACAGTAACCGGTCACTTTCTACTGATAACAGGTAAACCAGCCCTATACCGTTACCGGTTTGATGTTGAACGTTAAGTAGAAAGCAGTAAGTATAACTTTGGTTAGTTTCGGTCAGGGAACAAAACGCATAATCTTCGTCGCTTGAGGGAACGCTCAACACCAATGCCGAAAGCGAGGCATTGCTAAGTGAAGCGTGTCATGAACTAGAAAGTAGAAGAGTGCAGCAGTCTTTGTTCGCTTATGGTAATCTGCATAAAGTTTTAACCTTTATGTTATGAACCAGAACTTTCCTTTGTCTTATCAAATATCATGAAATGAGGTAATCAAATTAATTCATGGAAGCTTATTCTTGCACGTTTTGAAAATAATAAAATAATATTTCAGACATTATTTTGAAATAAAAAACTTTTGCAAAAGTAAATAAAACAAACAATCGTGCGGATATCAGTGTTTCCTTTCAAGTAGTAAAAGAGAATAAAGTCAGTTTTAATTGATGCACACCTAATTAGTGTAAAAGAGTCAAAATGTGTCGTCTCTATTTTCAAGACTGTCAAGAGAAAATATTTATATTTAAAGTTTTGAAAGATACATATGAACGCTTGCTGTTGTTTCACCATGAAAGATCAGAATGCAAAATATGAACAAAAATATGCAAATAATAAATTGTATAGCAAATAGCTTTAAGTGTATGATTCATGAAGTAATTAATATTGTATACAATCGATAATGGATAACCTAGCCAAATTTGTTCACATGAAAAAGGAAGGATTGCTGCAGTGACAATATTGTGAAACAATGGCTGTATAGTGGGCTAACCGGATTAGTGGAGGGGTCAAGCTGTTCCCTGAAACACTGGCTGTATAGTGGGCTAACCGGATTAGTGGATGGGTCAAGCTGTTCCCTGAAACAATGGCTGTATAGTGAGCTAACCGGATTAGTGGAAGGGTCAAGCTGTTCCCTGAAACACTGGCTGTATAGTGGGCTAACCGGCTTAGTGGAGGGGTCAAGCTGTTCCCTGAAACACTGACTGTATAGTGGGCTAACCGGATTAGTGGAGGGGTCTAGCTGTTCCCTGAAACACTGGCTGTATAGTGGGCTAACCGGATTAGTGGAAGGGTCAAGCTGTTCCCAGAAACACTGGCTGTATAGTGGGCTAACCGGATTAGTGGAAGGGTCAAGCTGTTCCCTGAAACACTGGCTGAATAGAGAGCTAACCGGATTAGTGGAAGGGTCAAGCTGTTCCCAGAAACACTGGCTGTATAGTGGGCTAACCGGATTAGTGGAAGGGTCAAGCTGTTCCCTGAAACAATGGCTGTATAGTGAGCTAACCGGATTAGTGGAGGGGTCAAGCTGTTCCCTGAAACACTGACTGTATAGTGGGCTAACCGGATTAGTGGAAGGGTCAAGCTGTTCCCTGAAACAATGGCTGTATAGTGAGCTAACCGGGTTAGTGAAAGGGTCAAGCTGTTCCCTGAAACACTGGCTGTATAGTGGGCTAACCGGCTTAGTGGAGGAAGGTTAAGGAACCCGAAATGTATACACAGTATATTATCTATAACAATACGATAACATACTAGATATCTACACCACAGACATAATGAAATGTAAATAGACCATGTGGGAATAATCTGCCGGTGCTGTCTCCCTCGATCCCAGTCACAAGAAACACTGCCGATTTCAGAACGGAAATTGATTCATTTTGACCATTTGCTTTTCGTCAGTTTGTCTGTGTAATCCTATCAAAGATGTCACCTTGTCTGTGTAATCCTGTCAAAGATGTCAGTTTGTCTGTGTAATCCTGTCAAAGAGGGCAATTTGTCTGTGTAATCCTGTCAAAGATGTCAGTTTGTCTGTGTAATCCTGTCAAAAATGTCAGTTTGTCTGTGTAATCATGTCAAAGATGTCAGTTTGTCTGCGTAATCCTGTCAAAGATGTCAGTTTGTCTATGTAATCCTGTCAAAGATGTCAGTTTGTCTGTGTAATCCTGTCAAAGATGTCAGTTTGTCTGTATAATCCTGTCAAAGATGTCATTTTGTCTGTGTAGTCCTGTCAAAGATGTCAGTTTGTCTGTATAATCCTGTCAAAGATGTCATTTTGTCTGTGTAGTCCTGTCAAAGATGTCAGTTTGTCTGTATAATCCTGTCAAAGATGTCATTTTGTCTGTGTAGTCCTGTCAAAGATGTCAGTTTGTCTGTATAATCGTGTCCAAGATGTCAGTTTGTCTGTGTAATCCTGTCAAAAATGTCAGTTTGTCTGTGTAATCCTGTCAAAGATGTGATTTTGTCTGTGTAATCCTGTCAAAGATGTCAGTTTGTCTGTATAATCGTGTCCAAGATGTCAGTTTGTCTGTGTAATCCTGTCAAAAATGTCAGTTTGTCTGTGTAATCCTGTCAAAGATGTCAGTTTGTCTGTATAATCCTGTCCAAGATGTCAGTTTGTCTGTGTAATCCTGTCAAAGATGTCAGTTTGTCTATGTAATCCTGTCATAGATGTCAGTTTGTCTGTGTAATCCTATCAAATATGTCAGTTTGTCTGTGTAATCCTGTCAACTATGTCAGTTTGTCTGTGTAATCCTGTCAAAGAGGTCAGTTTGTCTGTGTAATCCTGTCAAAGAGGTCAGTTTGTCTGTGTAATCCTGTCAAAGAGGTCAGTTTGTCTGTGTAATCCTGTCAAAGAGGTCAGTTTGTCTATGTAATCCTGTCATAGACGTCAGTTTGTCTGTGTAATCCTGTCAAATATGTCAGTTTGTCTGTGTAATCCTGTCAAAGAGGTCAGTTTGTCTATGTAATCCTGTCATAGATGTCAGTTTGTCTGTGTAATCCTGTCAAATATGTCAGTTTGTCTGTGTAATCCTGTCAAAGAGGTCAGTTTGTCTGTGTAATCCTGTCAAAGAGGCCAGTTTGTCTATGTAATCCTGTCATAGACGTCAGTTTGTCTGTGTAATCCTGTCAAAGAGTTCAGTTTGTCTGTGTAATCCTGTCAAAGAGGACAGTTTGTCTGTGTACTCCTGTCAAATATGTCAGTTTGTCTGTGTAGTCCTGTTAAATATGTCAGTTTGTCTGCGTAATCTTGTCAAAGATGTCAGTTTGTCTGTGTTACCATACCATCAACTTCCAAGTCCAAGGGATCCGTTCTCGATAGATAATATAGGTTTGCTACAATCTTGCTATATATTATGACAACCAATGCTTTGTTACTGCCAACAAAGTCAGTTAACTCTTACGGAATCCAGCATACATTTTATCTCTCTGATAAAAGATAAATGTCATCTTCAAAGGGAGGGTATCAGCTTAGCGATTTGCCAGTTGGATATTTGAAACAAAACAAATGGCCAACCGCGTGTCTTGACATATTTCGATTTATGTCATGACATATGACATATTCGATTTGTGTCATGACATATGACATATTCGATTTGTGTCATGACATATGACATATCCGATTTGTGTCACGACAAATTCGATTTTTGTATTTTTTACTTAATCAAAATAGCTTTATGTCATCAACCTAAAGACGAAATTGGAGCCAAATGTAAAAATGAACGAATTTTTTTTTATATCAAATTGAGCCTCTATAAACGTCCAACCGAAATTTTACAGATATTAGACGGTAACCACGTGATAGCTTTTAACCAATGATACTGTAATTGGAAATTTTGATTCGGAATTCCTTTCATATTTCGCTGTACATTTTACAGATGTGCATTCAAAGGAAAACTTGGACTTGTCATAATCACGAAAACAGGAAAATCTGATATTTTTTTCCCTTGCTAACGACATATATAGATTTAAATGTGTAAATATTGACATCTTTTTTTATTGAATGAAATCTACAGATATTTAAATTTGCAAAATGTATACTTTTAGTTGATTTCAAAATGTGATGGCAGATTTACTTGAGGTGAAATGTCGGGGGTGTTCCCGTCACGCTTCGACCTGCCAACATGCCTTTTGAGGTCTGTGTCGGGTATGTATCAATGAATGTAGACAGGTGTCACTAGTGTTGAACTTCAAATATTAAAGCTATTAGCTCAAAAGCTTACTATTAACATCAACCTAATGAGTTAGTTGTGTGAGTCCTGAAGAGACGTACGTCCATTACCGTAATTCGAATATTCATCTTTCACTTTTATCTCCCCCTTTGTTTTTCGTAGCTTTATCTATTGATGCCCTCTGATTATTTTATCATTTATATTTACTGGAGCAAGTAAGCTATTAGATTCTCTTTGCTAATGTAGGCAATTCAGTTTATGCTGAATATAATCAATCAAAATGTTTCCCCCCTTTTCGAACAAAGCAGATATCTGAATTAATGTCAAGTGAAATTACTGAGAACGTTATTTATATACTAAAATACACCATCTTCTCATTCTCTACCACTTCGTTAGCGAAGGTTTGGCATGGTTTATTATCATTTCATTGCACAAATGACTGCAACAACCCGGGTGGTGAGTGAAAATAATAATATTCTCAAGAAAGAAAAAAGAAGCGAAAAACTTATGAGGAAGACAATGTCTACCTTGCGTAATACATACTTACATGTTGGAATGTCCAAATATACCCAGCTGATGGCAGGATACAGACAGGAATCTGTCATATTCCATTAACGCTACAGTAAAACATACTGAAGCTTTTAGCGCAGAACACGTGCACCGCGGTAAGCGACTCAGGAATGGCTCAGTGTCTACACGTACATTTTTTTCAATTCATGCAGTATTGATTGCACTTGCTCAAGTTCATCAACTCACGAAAACGTAGTGACGAGGATGATCTGTGGTTTTCTAGACCGGTTTACACATTTGGGATTCATTACCTAGCCCATTGTGGAAAGGTTTATTATTCAATTGACGGGAATACTTTCTCAAATGGAACACGATGTAGATTATCATTAGTGTTTCCTGTTCCGTTGTCATTACCCCGGTTCCCTCTTTCTGAACGTTACATTACTTGAGTTTGATCTAGATTTACATATAGCAGACGTCGTCCATGAGGTAGAAGAATGCTAACTCTACATTATCTTATTCTTTCTGTTCTTTTTAAGGGTATCTGTATATATAATTCCTGTATTCATATTTTACTGTGGTTTAGTTGATTTTGAGTTCAAATATTTGTTTTTTTAGTTATTATTACGTTTTCTTTTACACATCGGATCAAAGATTTTAAATAAGAAATTTTGTTTTCTTGTGATCTCCAGAAATTCTGCTTTCTTACGATCTCTAGAAACTTCTGCTTATTTATTGATTTTATTAAATTTCATTTTGAATGTAATGTCATGATTAGATTCGCGATTAATATTATTAAACTTTAGCATTATCTTACATTCAATCATTTTTGAATGCCCTTTGAATACCTACACTGCTAAAATCAAATATGGAAATAAAAAAGGAAAAGTAACAAAGTGGCAAAATTAGCTGCAGCTACAGAATTATACACGGGTACATAATTCTTAACATTTAAAGCGTTTATAAAGATAGTGTATCGTGTATAAAATTTTGTGGTGTTTTTTTTACTATTTAACTATAATGGAACAGGCACGAATTGTCTATGACTACCGATAGTCTAAATGATAGGGAATAACTAATCACGCTCTTGCTCGAAGTATAAGAAAACTCATATCTTTCAGAATAATTACTTAAGCAGTAAGGGTATACAACCGGAAGTTCTTCAATCTACGCTGAAGAATCTTTACTGTCGTCGTCATGATGATAATTCCAACACTGAGATAACCGAGTCCCTCCTGATTGATTACTTGTTCACTAGCCTGAAATCGTTGGTGATCTATACATTTTATGTATTTCCTTTATTTGACGGAAGAAGCAGTGATAGGCACCACCTGTGGTGCGGGGACCATTTTCTGTCCGGAGTATCTGGTGTTATCTCTGGTTGCTGCTGAAATGTGTTCAGGATGTCTTTAGTTTTGTTTCGATGTCTATACAGTTTCTAGATTTTCGTTTTATATCGAATACGGATTCCGTTTTTCAGCTAAGCTGCCAGCAAGTATTATGCATATATGAATCGATAAGATTGCTATTTCCCGAAATAACCCTATACAAAGTGGTCGTGAGTTATTGTCACTTACTAGTACCATTTCCAGTTTTTATTGCATTACATTTTACAAATATGTCCGATGCTTGCGTCTATATTACTTTATAAAAGGAGCTTTCAAACCGCGTTGTAACATTTCCTTATAGAATGTAAACGGTGACATGCCACCCAACTCATCTTAGTACGACGAGGTATAAAAGAAATTCATTACGTACTGCAGACGTAGACAATTTTGATAGTGCATATGAATTGCGCGGGTTTTCCTAGTCAGCGCATTAGAGTTGTTTTTTTACTCGGCTCTAAATTGCATTTTGGAGTCTGTTAAGAACATGTCCTCGACTGCACATTAAGATTATAAGTATGTCTAGAAGCTTTACAAACATCAATGGTATTTGCGCATCGAAGGGAGCAGAAGACACCGAAATACACTAGGAGAGTAGAAAGTGATGTTATGATCCTACATCTATAGCGGAACTTGGCTGCCGACAAAACTTAATTAGAATGCTCCCCTGTCCACCAAGCTTACTGCGGCATTCGTGTATAGGAGTATACACTTACAGCGAAACCTCTTGCGTTTATGCTGCAATTAATGTAACGGGAAATTCGGTATCAAGTTTTAAAAATATTCAATTTCATCTTCTATTTAACTGACAAAATATTTCAGAATCATGGAGACGGATTAGTAAGACGAATAATGGGTTCTCCTCGTTTTATTAAAGATCAACCGCATACTACGTTTTAAACTTCTAGTGTGCGCCAAAAGCAATTGAATTAAACTCGAAAGCAGCTGGGCTGGAGTGACGAAATACTACTAAGTAAACAATTATTTTATGTGACCCAATCCATCATACTTAATGTCAAAAACGGAATGATGAATTAACTCAAATATTCTGAATTCTACATTTTACATATTTTTAACTTATAGCAATTTCCTCGGATTTTTTCTTTTTATAAAACTTCATTAGTTTAACGACTTAAGATACTATTTTCAAGTTACTTATTTTGCTCAATCAAATTGCAAAATCATAATTTTGAATAACTTTGTATCTTGGGATGATTATTTTAAATACCAGAACATGTAAGGTTAGATTGGTTTTTTTTTTCATTTTAAATGCGATACAAATATAGGTAATTTTACTTTCATCTTACAATGTAGTACCGCTACAGGTAAGCTAATGAAGACAGGGGGATCCAAGACAGCAGCAGTCTTGTTACTAAAGTGTCATTAACTTCATTTTACTTAAGGTAATTAAAATCTGCTAATTATTAATATTTTTCTTGACATATATAAATGTTAGTGTATATTTGTGTATAATTTCATTTTAAAACCCAGAACAATCATATGTTTTAAAAGGATAGTGAAGTTTTAACCGAATTGGAAAAAGTGATTTAATCTAATGACTGTTGCCGTCACTGAGACAAGGATTCAGTTATATGAATGAATTACGTCTGTACTGAAGACTTGTCCACAGCTCCCTGCTTTGTCGGTCGCTTTAAAATTAGGAACACAAAGAACAAGAACATGCACCAAGTTTAAGCCAATATTGGCAAAACCTCAAACCTTTACTAGTGATGCAAGGATAGTTCCCGGGAGGTTACGAATAGTGATAGCTCCCGGGAGGTTACGGGGAGGTTACGAATGGTGATAGTTCCCGGGAGGTTACGAATAGTGATAGCTCCCGGGAGGTTACGGGGAGGTTACGATTGGTGATAGCTCCCGGGAGGTTACGAATAGTGATAGCTCCCGGGAGGTTACGGGGAGGTTACGAATGGTGATAGCTCCCGGGAGGTTACGAATAGTGATAGCTCCCGGGAGGTTACGGGGAGGTTACGATTGGTGATAGCTCCCGGGAGGTTACGAATAGTGATAGCTCCCGGGAGGTTACGGGGAGGTTACGAATGGTGATAGCTCCCGGGAGGTTACGAATAGTGATAGCTCCCGGGAGGTTACGGGGAGGTTACGATTGGTGATAGCTCCCGGGAGGTTACGAATAGTGATAGCTCCCGGGAGGTTACGGGGAGGTTACGAATGGTGATAGCTCCCGGGAGGTTACGAATAGTGATAGCTCCCGGGAGGTTACGAATAGCTCCCGGGAGGTTACGAATAGTGATAGCTCCCGGGAGGTTAGAAATAGTGATAGCTCCCGGGAGGTTACGAATGGTACTGTGAAATCACTAATTTTCGTGTGTTTTTTTATTTCGTTGATTTCGTAGGTAATCTTCATCCACGAATTCAGAGGTCCACGAAGTAATTACAAGTTAGATATAAAGCAATTCTCCGTTTCAGTGGGTATTGGTAGTCCAGGAATGCATGTACCCACGAAATGGTGTATTGTCGGGAAACCACGAAATTTGGGTCCTACGAAAATATCGGATTTCACAGTACGCACGGTATAATGTTTTGAAACCACCTCGGTTGAAACCAATAGTTTAACACTTGTTAAAACGCATTCATTCAAAGTTTCAAATTGATCAATATCAAAAATACGTTTTGTTTTCAAAAGAATTAATTCAATTTTTTTATCATTATCCCTATGAAGCTCAAATTATCTAGGCTCATAAAAAGGGAAAGAAAATCTAAAAAAAAAAAAAAAAACCGAAAATATTTTCAAACTCAGAAGTACGAGCACACAATTGAGCTTGCTAACATGTTAAAACATTTAAGGTCGTTTACTTCAGTTTTAGTTATCAGAAATATTGGTTTTGCCTGCTTATAAAAACTCTCAAAGTTTCATTCTTTGTGTGTTCCTGAGCTGTAAGTAGTTGGAGTGTAAACATGATGCATTTGTTTAAAGGGGCAATAGAGAAGAAAAGTAGACGAAAACAGTTTCAAGTAGGACAATAACGGCATCGGTTAGTTTTAGTATCCTCAATACCCCATAAACTGATGCGGCTCAAGGATACCTCGATTCTAAAAGAGTTATCGTATTAGTTCACTCATCCAATTAATCCGCGGAAGAAAGTAGGCCGATTCCTTATTCCGAAAATCTGCAGGGAGTAAATTAAATCTAGTTACAAAAGAACAGGACAATTTCAATGCCATATCTATTATAAGACCTCCATAAAGTTTAAAATATGATAAAGATTTATATCAAGCTCTATAATAGTATATCATATCGACCTGGGATTTGGTATCACAAATAAAAGCAGCCAAATCTTTACGATGTTATAGGCGATTAGTTTATTTTTGATGTTGTTTCGGTCGATGTATTTGAACGTTGATTTGATTATGTGTTATTCCGTCCAATTGATTTAACAGCACTGGTTTCAAGACATGACGACAATCCGTACGGGAGTTCTTACTCCCAAAAACGTCATTGATTTTAGTGTCTGTTACTTAGAGTACAACGTCATCGATTTTGGCGTGTGTTACATGTAGCGTAAAACGTCATTGATTTTGGTGAAGGTTACATTGTCTAGGAAGTTTAGATAAAGATGGTTTTACCAATTAGAATTTAGATTTTTTGGCGGAAGAGGGCGACCCCTGCTTAGGTTTCTGAGTAATTAAACGACATCCAAGCAACAATTGCTTTCCTCACATGAAAGTGTCTGTTATAGGGAGGATTTTGATAATGCTGAGCCGTCTACATATGTTTTTACAGTACATATTTTAACATAAAAATTATCTTTACAGATCTATGAAATAGCCATCATCCCGTTATAAGAGGAGGAGATTGATTTTGTAATTAACGGTATTGACACTGTTTTGGAGCAGTTGGTTTTTACTGTTAAACGTACGCTGACCCCACCAGAATCAAAATGTATTCATTTCCTCATTTTAGCGGTACCAGGTGCTGAGATGATCATTTAACGAGACTGTTGAAATATCGAGGAATGCCGTATACTCTAGTATAGCCGCAGGTCAGATTTTATAGCTTTTTATATGAAAAGAATACATCGCCTACACTGTTATAAGACGGATTAATGCTATTAAAAAAAAAACCAATGAATTTATTGCTAGAAATGGCTTTGCCCATATTCACGTTTATCCTATACCCGGGTTTTAAAGTTGCTCTATGAAAAAAAAAAAAACGTAATACTTCCCGAAGCGCTGCCAAAAATAAAAGAAAATACGGTGACGTCATAACTCATGGCAAAGGTAAAAATAGAGGCTTTGTCTTTTGATCTTTCAGGTGTAAATAATGGATGGCTCCGTACTCGTATTTCTAGTAACATTATTTTTACGTTACAAGGTGGTTGATTCTGCTGGTAGACAATCAGTCCCAGAGGCTGGCTGTAACATTTAGCGTTGACGGAACTAATTCTGTCATGGTTTATATGAAGTACTAGATTAAGAATAGATTTTCTGTTGTATTGAAAAATATCGTATATTGGTAGCTTTATAAGATTTGCATAGCCACATTTCCCCTCCAGTTGTATTTCTTAATACTAGACATGTCATTTTGGTCTGTGACCTTTTAGTGCCAATAACTAAATAAACGATATTGTGATATGACAAATTATCTCGGTAATAGGAAATTCATTACTTTGTATTTCTAGCAATTATTTCACGTGTAATTGATGATTACACGTGTTTGGTTGAGTATGCGATAACATAATTAGTCGAGAGGCGCAGTGGATAACGCCCTCGCTTTTCACCAAGACGATCGGTGTGCGATTCCCCGATGAACGTGAACAGGTATTTGGTCACCAACAGGATCACGTGGGCTTTTTCCATTCCTGTTACCACCCACATTCAGACCATCTGTGCACTTCCATCCGGGCCAACAAGAGTGATTAATGTCTGTTTGAAAACTTGTTTCTTAATTGTTCTAAAATGAATGAAGTTTATATTCCTATAAAATAACCTTAAACTAGTTATATAAAAAAACGTTAGGGAGTTTATTTTGTGTCTTTTGCTTGGGTAACATTAAACAGACAAAATTGATAATCTGCCTCTGCCGAAACTTAATTCATAAACACCCGTCTTAATATCCCATACTGTCACAAGAACTTATCATTCCGAAAGATTTTATATTAGTTTCATAAACATAACGCGAAGAAGAATTTTGTTTGATATTCTATACATTTGAAGGCACTTGAAACATTAAAGCGTTTCTTTAAGATAATCATAAATCAAACACTTATGAAAACTTTGTGTTTATGGCCTTTGCAGTCAACAATCCGTGACGGCCTTGGTCCATCCTACCTTAACCTGAAACTAATTCTGTTTTCACGAGTCAATAACATCAGCCATATACTCAATCAATTACTTACAAACTGAAGAGGTGATTAAGTTTGATATTTAGGAACAGATGTGTTTGAACTTATTCTTAAAAATAAATGAAATTGGCGTTACTTGCCAGTCCTGGTGCGAGGGGAACGTTCGCTGCGCACCAGTTCCAAGTTTTTTGAAAGCCACCTAGAATTGAGATCAAAGGATGCACCATCTAGCTTTGAGACGATTGGAATCCGAAAGAAGACGAAAACCTTTACATACGATTTTTCAATACAGGATATAACTGTACTTTGTCACAGATCATTTACATATCTATCTTTCTATGTCCTGTAGTAATCGATCTTCAAACAGCAAGACCGGTTTTTCTCTGCCCCATTTCAAGATAATGTATATAATCTGCTTTGTTCTCTCTTCTCAAAGACATGTTATGACCAAATTCAGATTGGAGATTACCTTTGAATTTCAGTTTTGGAAACTTCGTTAGCGTGAACTGAAATGTTCCTGAACACCTGAAGATTGTTCAAGTGTTGTAAGTAAGACAGAACATCTACCAGAATCTACCTTGATTAGGCTGGAAAACAGTAGGAACAAAACGTCTATTAGAATGTGACGTCTGAGAATATAATAGAACTGAATAAAAATAATAAAAGTAAAAAGATTTCATGTTTTTATACAAACATAAACTAAACTTCAGAACTCTAATTGACAAGAAAAATAAAACAAAACCAAGAAATCCGAAACCTTTTTTTTTCAATTTTGAAAGTTTTGTAATGAAAACCTGAGAGTGGGCGACAAGAATAAGTCTTCTAGCCTGAGAGAGGTCGAAGGTCGAGGGCAAAGGTTTGGTCGAAAGGCCAACAAAGCTTGATTGATAACAGAAAAATCCAAAGTAAGTGTTGATGCAATCATATGGGAAATCGTATGGAAAAACGTTGGAGTATATTGGTAAAATGGGAAAGCATTCAAGCTGATACGCAAATCGTATGATAATGCTTTGGATTAAATCTGCGGAACGTATGGATATACTTGTAGGCGTTATAGAGTTAAATTAACGCTATGGGAAAACGTTAAGATCATATAGAAATAATTCTGAGGAATTGGCACTTAGTGAGAGCAATGAGATCGCACAGATAACGTTGGAGAAAATTTCGCTGAGAGAGAGCGTTGAAATAGGTAGACCGTTAGGAAAGGCATTGGGAGTAAATTGGTGCTATCAGAAAGCGTCAAGATCGTTGAAGTAAATTTGCACTATGGAAAAGCATTGAAGTGGAAAGATCGCGTAGAAAGCGTTAGGGAGGATACATCCTATGGTCCTATGGGAAAGTCAATGGATTCTATGGAAAGGCGATAGAGTATGTTGGTCCAACGACGTGGCATAGGGTAGACGGTTTCTAGGTTGGATGTTTCATTAAATGGGTCTTATGGGAAGATGGGATATGTTTCATCGTAAAAAGCGATGGTCAACGCTACAGAAGATGTTCCCGAGAGTGTACTAAATGCGCAAGTGCTTACAAGATAGAATTCTGACTGGATTTTCTTCATCATACCGTAAATTAGCCCATGTTATACTTCCTCTTCAATTCGTCTGATCCAAGCCGGCTGATACATTGGTTTGCACGTCTGGAGGACGCCTGACCCCCGCTATACATGTTAAACCAGATGGCTAGCGACTGAGGCGGTACTTGACCACATCACGGAAGGTATCGTAATAATGTTAACAGTGCAGTGTGGGTTTAGAGTTGTGACCGGGGCTGATCGATGTCTGCACGTGTTTCTATTTTCTATGTTGTTCACAAGAGGAAATTGGTTTTTTATAGATATCTGCCTTGAATTTACAGACGGCGTCACATTAATACGATGTCCGTGTCGCCTACGGCTAGCGTCTGGCACTGGAGCTATTCCGCCTGCTCCTTACGTACACCTATACAAGCCATTGGCCGCACGTAGGCATAACACGTCGGAGGCAGGAAGTTGGAGAGACACTTTTTTCTACATAGTAGTTTTTATTCTCGTTTTGATTTATTTTATTTCCCCATTTTATCCTTTAGTATACTTTAGATGAAAACAAAACAAAAAAAGGTGGGAGGGGGCAACACACAAAATCATAACAAAGCATAGAGCTACATGTAAACACATATATTGCTTGATTATAATGATACCTCTGCAGATGGCGCAGTGGATAGCGCACTCGCCTTTCACCAAGGCAAGGCACCAAATAAAGTATGTATTATACTATAACACTACATGATGCAATGCGACGACTAACGGCAGTCCCAAGCGCAATCCGTTGTTTCTGTATCCTGTGATTCGGGGAATCAAAGAGACCTGTAACGATTTACTGTCTCTATTAATAATGTAACGCTATCTTTTTCTGTCTCTTTTATCATGCGTCGTTCATCGATCTACAAGGAGTGTAACACACTGAGGACACTTTATAATGGCCATTGATTGGTCCAATCCCACGTGATCAGTAATGTCATACTGTTACGACCTCAGCTGTTGCGAAAAGCCTTTCACCCCAACCAACAAACTGACCAAACATCTTCACAGTGACTGCTGAAACTGAAGTTAGCCAGATTACGATACACGTAACTTCGGTATAACGCCCCTCGTTTCATTTACCATCTCGCTTACCACCAGTATATTCAAATGTCCCCCTTGTTTGTTTGCCTTCATTATACATATATCTCCAAACCTCTTTTTAACGCCGAAACTTGGCTGGACTGGTCATGGAAGTACACCGAGGTGATACTGCGTTACAATTGATTACATCCATGCGAAAATTGTAAAGATACTGAATCCGACTACAGTACATATACAAACTATTAAAGAGTACAGTTTTAAGTCATAACTTGTATTTTATAGCATGATGCAGATGTGAATGCTCGTGATACTGCAGACATGTGTGCATATTATTTTTGGCGTTACAAAGGGGTTTGGCAATAAATCGAGTAACACATATTAAGGACCTGTTAAGGAAAACGGAAAAAGTAAATCTCCAAAACTGTTGGCGTTAAGCGAGGGGCATTAAGAAACAAAAAGGTATTGTATCGCGATTTAACTGCAGAAGCATTCTCGGGTATCATCGTAACGGAGAACTATTTTGTTGACGTGCATTTTGTCATGCGTGATTCCAGGAATAAACGTGTTCAAAGGTTTATCAAAAATCATAAGGATAAAACATGTTAAATAGTTTTACCCAGAGTTCTCATTGTGTGACGCGTGCAATATTTTGTATATAACTGTTGGTAATATTCATGTGTAATAGTCACCCTTGCTCTCGGGACTCAACATAACCTACAGCTCTTATCGCTACGGTATTAGCTGTATATATGTGTGCGTACACTGTAGCTCCAGCTTTATATGGAGCCTGGGTTATATCAAACAACATCTAGTTAATTATCGGAACAGAATTATAAAGTATTACAGATTACACAACAGGCAACCAGGATCGAGATTTTTCATCATTTTTCTTCTTCCATTTTAAGATTTATTTTTTTTAATTTCAAAATCAATATACCGCCTGTCATTTCGTAATTCAACAGGTTTATTTACACTGCACCGATCGTGACGGGGCGATAATTCATTACAAGTAACCAAATACATCACGTCTTTTTTGTAACGAACATGTTAGTCTCGCTGCAGGTCTCGCGATCGACGAGATTTGTAATCAACAATTGCCTTGCAGGCCTCGCTACAAACGAGATTTATAACAAACATGTAGCTCTCTTGATATGATCTCGTCATTTGAGAGTTGTGTAACAGGAGAGGAAAAACGCACGGCCAAACCGGGGTCCGAACCCGGGACCCTCCGAACTCTAGACGGCGCTCTACCAATTGAGCTATCTGGTCGCCTACGATCGACCCAGTTCAGTTCCTCTACAGTTGTATCAAACTGGTTAGTTTCGTAGCAAATCTCGCTACTATCGTGATTTATAATAAACAAGTCATTCTCTTAAAATCCTTGTCATCTCCGAGAGTTGTACCGGACATGAACTGTATATAGGTTTGTATAGCACAACCGGTGAACTGTTTATGACATCGGAAAAATGTCCAGTAAAACGATTGTAAAGTAAACGAGATTACCATCGAATCGAAATGTCGACGTGTGCTGCACTCAAAGCTTATGTACAGTCCTTTTACATATTTTAACAACGGCGATATGATGTACATGTCGACATGTATGAGCTCCCTCGTCTCAATTCATAAGTGTCCTGCTGAGGCGTATGCACATGTATATGCCGCTTGAATAGATTGCTCTTTTGCGAGAACTCGCAACCAACGAGAGTTGTAATAACAGAATGGTCTCTTATCAGGATCCGAAATCAATGAGACGTGTATCAAACAGGCTAATATCTTAGGTTGTCCCACTACACCGAGTAAAATCTCGTGTAAACTTCATTAGAGGTCAAAACTTAAAAATTACAAATTACTAACGGTGATGTTGAATTGCATGTAGAAGCTGCTTCCCTGAATTTCATTAACTAAATGAGGAGGACTGCAATCACCGATGTTTCCATAACTATCATTATCATAACTATCATTATCATAACTATCATTATCATAACTATCATTATCATAACTATCATTATCAAAACTGGATGCTCTGGGAATCTAAATAATCAAATCATCGTCGGATGAAAACAGATAATTTTGCAGCTTGGTGGAATATTTTCAATTTTTTACTTAATGTAATTTGACTGAAGATAATTGACCTCTAAAACTACATTCTTGCTTTAAAAAAATAAAAATCCAAGTCAGTTATAAAACTTGAACGATAGGCAATCTCGAGGACTTCTTCTGACTTCTCGTGTCTAAACTTGACGTTTACACGTTAATGAATCGTCAGCCATTTTGATCCATCACAAAAACTGTTTGTGCGTTCAATAGTACTCTACTGAACGCTTTCGTGGTTATGTGGTGTAGTGAAACTTAAGGGGATATGCTACACACCAAATAGTTGAAGCGGTAACATTGTGTTTCACAGAGTGTCGGATTAGTCAGGTTAAACTGAACCACATTTTGTTTTTGTACAGAGTCGGATTGGTCAGGTTAAACTGAACCACATTTTGTTTTTGTACAGAGTCGGATTGGTCAGGTTAAACTGAACCACATTTTGTTTTTGTACAGAGTCGGATTGGTCAGGTTAAACTGAACCACATTTTGTTTTTGTACAGAGTCGGATTGGTCAGGTTAAACTGAACCACATTTTGTTTTTGTACAGAGTCGGATTGGTCAGGTTAAACTGAACCACATTTTGTTTTTGTACAGAGTCGGATTGGTCAGGTTAAATTGAGCAACATTTTGTTTCACAAGGAGTCGGGTAAGACAGGTTGGCTTCCAGAAGAAATAGGTTTATTTTAACAACATGTCTCTCAAAAGGGGTCGGGTTAGACAGGTTGGTCTGACCAACCTTGGTTGTGTTTCACAGGGTGTCGGATTAGACAGATTTGCGGCTCTCTGTACTGCTAGATCTACTCTGTATTACACTGTACTAGATGACTTACATAACAAAGCTCTCACGCAGAGAAAGATATATTACTTTATCTTTCATGAATATTATTTTAGGCTAAGCTTATTACTTTATCATTCATTTGGCATGTGTTCAAGATAAACGTTTTTAGAACACTCTGATAATTAAGACAATGCTACTTGTTTTAAACTGTCTCTCACGCAACCCTTGTGTGTATCATTATTCGTGGCTACATAAACTAAATATGCGAAAACGCAAAGTTCCATGTAACAAAATATTGTACTCGTGAAAAAATATGCGGAAGGTTTAAAAAAACACCGCATTTAGTTGGTAAATAGTTGTTTACTTATACCTCATTCCCCGAGATATCATGCCATATTTGTTTTTTACAATATCATTTATAAAGTGAAAGGTGATACAAACTTGAATTTTGTTTACTGTATGAGAAATCAAGGTGTGGAATTTTCCGCTAATTTCACTTTCAAAAATTCTACACACAGAAATATTCTGATATACTATAATAGTGTTAACACAACAGCCAATGAAGACGTTAAAAAATGACATACTGCCATTTTTGACAAGTTAATTCGTGAAAATTTCTACACGTGAAAACATGGGATTTTGCAGTATTCCACGTGAATCCCCACATTTTGTGTTAATTAATGGATGGTCTCCATAAAACGGGAATGTCGAGTATTTTATCAGAAATGCTTGCACGTGGAGCGTGTAGCTCGTGAGTACCTCCGTACGCGCTGGTCTTAAGGGGTATATAGCACAGTCGGAGTAAATGAGGCGTGATTCTTACATGTACGTGCCAAGCAATTTTAATCGTGGTAAATGAAGCTCAATGTTTTTGATAGTGTCTGCATCAAATTGCATAACAATTATGTAGCTAGTGTTTTAAAACATTTATTCTGGGCGGTTAAATGTGGTTTGGACTCGGCATAAAAGAAAGCGTTGTTTTAAATGTGTTTTTGATTTGTTTGTATCAGCGAGTTTTTGTTTCTGTGTTTTTATTTTTGTGGGTTTTAGTCTTCCAAACCCAAAATGGATCATAATTATGACGGAAATGGACACGATTTATTACAGGTTATTTAAATTGAAAACAATAAAATAAACGCCTACAAAACTATTCATTGTTACTAAGAAACCTGTATATTATCTTTAAACTCAACTAATGACCATGAACTCTCTCGTATACACGCTTCTGTATAACATTTATTTTAACATTTTTTTATGAAGCTTGTCAGCAAATAATACGTTGTGATGTAGCAAGCCAGAGAGTTGATATCAATGTGCGTGACATTGTGAATTTGTATTGTTTCTTTGGGATGAAAAGTATATAAAACTGTCGGTTATATAATCACATCCTTGTTATTGACAGGACAATTGTGTTGAAATATTGACGCAAACTTATTTATAAATCCATTTGTCCAGTTGTTCATACGCTTGCGTTTATAGGGCTATGCACGCAACAGAGCCACTATCATTTTGACGCTTCTCCTTCCGCCTCGGTGAGACTGTCATTAGGAGAAAGCATTTAGGTGACGTTGGGCTGTTACAGCAATATCGTTTGCACTCACATTCATAGACTACTTACATTTGATCACGAATGACTATAATACATGTACATTTTGAATATTAATATACTAACGGGCTTCAATGAATGTTCATCAGATCGATCTGCATTCATACCAGCATGAACATAGAATGGAAATATGCCGCTCAATCCAAATAAAAAGGTAAAAAATGAAGCACGTTCGTTTTGAATAGGTAGACACAATAAAACATGGTGTAAAATTGATGGACTTTCGGTGTAAATACTTCGAAGATTTTTCTTTACCGTTGGGAAAGCAACAATGTAACATGAGTTCGACTAAAAATGAACTTGCCATCAAAATACGATTTGTTTGGTTTGGCTTGTTTGTGTTTTACGTCCTATTAACAACTATGGTCATTTAAATACAAAAAGAAATTGGGTCAATATATATATATATGTAAGGTGATCAATATCCGGAACACCGACTGCAAGCGCCAGGAGGTGTAGCCAATCAAATGATCTGTTCGGCTATTGCCTGTTCTGACTTTCGAATGCCAATCAATGTCGCCGAGAAAAGAGATGGCTCGTAAACACTGGGACACAGTCTCGTCGGCCACGTTACTTCAACAGTAGCCTGACGTGACATCATAGCATACGGCCGCAGTAATGGCAATACTCACTGAGGGGATCCAACAATCATTAGAAGAATTTATAAAAGCGCAAACGGTGTTTCACCATCTGTCTGGTACTGTCTGTATGTTAAAATTATTATTGGTTATTTGAATAAATCATGTTCAAACTAAGAGTAATTTGTACAGGTATGTGTCTCGGCGTCCTCTGCTCTTATGGAGAAAAACCTAGTCCTGCGCTTCCCCCACTGTATAGCCGTATGAGGCGACTGATGTGGTACACACTACTGGATCAGGGTCTACCTTCTGTTTTTTTCCGTATTGACGTGAAGGAACAAAAATAGCAATTGCACCACGAGAAAATACTATTTTCAACAGACACTAATAATAGGTCATTAATAACATGTGATACAGTCTCGGAAGTTGATTGGATAGATATGTGAACTCTAATTTGTGAAAATGTCCGGTCCTCCATTTTGCTACATAATGTGGTCGCTACAGGCTCTCAGAAGCGACACAAGCGTCAACGCCTTTCAATCCTTCCTCCCCGCAGCCCACAGCCCCTCCTCTCCTCCCGAGGAGGAAATATATATGTCTTTGAGTTTCTAACAGGAGACTTCTTCAGCCGAGGATTGGACTGTCATTAATCACCTCCGAGGACGGATTTCTCGCTTTCTTACCTTCAGGATAGAAGAAATGGGTGTTTTTTCTCACCTGTTTTCCTCAAAACCAATTTGATTAAAAACTATTTCACATATTTGTGTTATGTTAATCAATGGTGACGTTGTATTGTTATGTAAATGTTCACACAATACAAGTACTATACGATTAGTTATTTGTAAAAATGCATTTAACTGCCAAAAACAGAAACGGATTATCATTAATTACAGTAATTACAATTTACTTTGCCTATACATGACAATGCGATACGCACATGTTTAACTTCCGGTTTAGCACGCGCTAATGTTTCGTGCTGGTTATTGGTTATTGCTGGTTATTGGTTATACACCTGGGTTAAGACAAGAAAAATGTCTGGATATTTCTATCCAAGGGGGAAGAATATAGTATCTTTTTACAGCCGTGACCGTTTTGCCCTCAACAAAAGGTTATAGTAAGTAAACCGCCCCATACCGAACTGCATGGTTGTCAATCACGCCCGTAGTCCCTCGTTTAAACCTGAGAGGAAACACATACAGTTGATCATTGTTTCATCTGTTAAACACACAAACCGTCACGAAGGAAAGAAAATGTCTATTTAACATGATCAGACGGCATCCGTTTGATACATAAGTAATAAATAACCTCAATTTCCTTTCTATCAAAGCTGGATACACCCATCAACCTTCTCTGTAATCCCTCGCGGCATAAACCCGTGTTTATGTTGTCAATATCCCCACGAAGCGTACACATGCCGTTAACATGCGTGGTAGTGTGATCACCACATGTTGATTTTTTAAATTCTGTTTTACGTGTATAAATCTACGGTACAAGCTATATTTCGAAACTTTGTCCATAAGGTGGTCTCTTAATATAGACGGTTTCTTTACACAGGTTCAGTAATCATGTAATGTGAACAAACTTGTTCGAGAGACCACCTCTATAAAGAGACCATCTGTGATAAGAGACCACTTTTAAAATTCCACATAGCAGTTATTTCCTTGTCAATAAAACCTATATTAAAAGAACGTCTATAAGGACCTCCCGGATTTTGTCTTTGAATACAGGTTTCAGGAGTTCCGCACTAGAAAGCTTTTAACGCGATATCTTGACATACATGTATGTGTTCTCCTACTATATGTCATTTCTGGGGCAGATTGGACAATGAAAAATACTATTCTGTTGGTATACAGTGGTATACATTGGTATACATTGGTATATAGTGTTATGCAGTGGTATACATTGGTATACATTTGTATATAGTGTTATGCAGTGATATACATTTGTATACATTGGTATATAGTGTTATGCAGTGGTATACATTGGTTTGCCTGAATTCAAAACAGCAGTGTGAGTAATTTGTCTGACAGAAAGGCCAGTTCGCGGTCAAGGTCGTTCTGTTTCGTATATCCCTCCTTTAATAACATCAAACAAAAACACAAGTCTCTGTACGTGTTCTGCTTGTTATCGGTCCGTATGACAAACAGCTCATTATGCATTCTGTATATAGTTACATACGTTCAGCTTACGAAACAGAAATAATGATACTTACCCTCAGGGCAGTAGCCCGCGCTCTACCAACTATGCCACGGCCATGAGCATATGATGTGGCTACATAATTATGAAACAATGGTATTAAAAATGTTATAAACTGTTCTCAACTAATAATTAGTTGATTTTAAAAGCAATTTACGTTGCAGTTGGTCAGTGCATCGTAGCGGTGCGGATGTTTCGCCTTTTCGCCGTCGTGTTTCGCCTTTTCGGCGTCTTGTTTCGCGTTTTTGCCATCGTTTTTCGCGATTTCTCCGCAGTGTTTCGCGTTTTCGCGGTCTTGTTTCGCGTTTTCGCCGTCATGTTTCGTGTTTTCACCGCCTTGTTTTCGCCGTCAGGTTTTCTCGTTTCGCCTTTAGGTCGAGGGAGCGAAATCACGACAGCCACCATACTTATTACATTGCTATATTGCAAATTACCAAAATGCGCCAGGCCAGTAGTTGCTTCACGTACATGTCAACACAGTAGCTGTTGTATGACTTTTTACTCTCGATTTGTACGATCTGTAAAATATTTAAAGTTTCCTTTTGGCTTCGTTACCATTGACGACGGGTGTCAAGAGTGCTATAAAAGACATTTCGAAACTAATTTAGCAACGAGAAAGAACCAGTAAGGAATAAAATCCAAAATCTTGTGATGGATGTTCATTTATTTATTTGTTTGTTTGACTATGCCTTAGCGTCCCAAAAGTAAAATAAAATTGTACTGGGCCATACGGTGAACCATTATCGAACGCTAATGTGTACTAAGTGAGAATGAAAAGGTAGAAAAGCAGAACTGCCTTATTTCATTGTTGGCAACTAGCTCAATTTTGACCTTTCGGTGTCGGAAAACCCCCCAGACAAGTTTGCAAAATCACATATTGTTCGCTTTGTACTTCCAATTGAATCTGCGATCAATTTGGTTTTCTTCAAATGTATCCGTAACGAAATACCCAAATACGTTGGCTCCAATGTTTCCAACAAGGCAAACACTAAAATACGAAACCAATATCTTCACTACATTGAAGACGTGTTTATTTTATTCATTATTTGATTAATAACACAATTATTTGTTTTTTAACAAATCATTTTATTAATTTGTTGATCATGTTTTGAAATTAGCTCTATAGATCTAGAGCTACTGTTAAAACACATGACAAAAGAAATCGTTTTATCATGATTGTGTTGTATTGTCTGCAAGACTACCATATACTTTCTAACGACTATTACCACAGCAATGAACTTCTTGCTACAGCTTGTTGACTTCTGCACCCATATATATATCACATACAACGCTACTCCATAACGTGCGCTGCGCGCGCAAAAAGAAAACTATAAAGTCGCACGCGCGTGCCAGTTGATCATCTAGGATTAACCTACTTGCATAGCAATCTCTTATCATAAAACCATTATTTGATATTGACCAAATAAACTACATTGGAATTATTATTATTTCTTTAACTGATATATCAATCATACTGGGTCTGTACCTGCTGTAGACGTTTGTGTTTTTCTACCCACATAAATTAAATGTAAAGACTCTTTTGTGCACAATCAAACATAAATGGTAAAAACAAAATCAAATTTCAAAATCAAATTTCATTAGAAATTTTAAAGTTATATGCTTTAAATATATTTAAACTCCTGTTCAAATTTCAAGTTCAAATGGATCTTTTATTTATTTATTTTTTCACTTCAAATAACAAAATATGTAATGGAATATGAATGCTACATCAAAAAGAATGTACAGGTCACGTGATGAAGTACACACATTAAGTGTACGTACTAAGGTATCCAGAGAAATGAACTTTTTACTCCAGAAGTCACACTCGCATTTCTAAACACAGAAACAATATGCGGAAATGGAAATACATGTACATGTATTACATTATTCATTTGATAATAAAAAAATGATATATAAGTTATAGCATAAGATTCCCAGTAGCGTCTTCCATGGCGTTTTTTTTTTATTTATTTTTTATTTGTGTTTACTTTCGATTTATCATTACACCACAAATTGAAAGATATAATGTAATCCTATTAAGGTTAGATTTCTTTTTACAATTGCAAAATGGTTACTCTGCCATTCGACTCGAGAAAGTTTAGACGGTGTATGATGTGAACGAGTGCACAAAACTTCACATTGTCATGGATAACAAAGCAATTTACCGAAAGTGACAAAGATGCATCGTCGATATTACTCTCGTCCATACTTACGCAGCATGTGGAATACATATAGATGGTACCGACAGAGGTCACCCAGTACGTCTCGTGCCGAGAGATACAGATTCCCATTAAGATATACATTTGAATCGATATTCAGCAATCAGTTCAGTGTATAAACACAACCTCTGTAGTTTGTTTTCAATAACATAAACATGCATGCTATTTTTTTTTTTTTATATTAATTTCATCAAATTAGACTCACTACGGAAGTTTGAGGTCAGGGTACATCTAAAGCGGGAAAATTCGCTTAAATCAACCAGGAGGATGCATCCTTAACGAATTGGCCTTGATTAATTAATTTGATAGCATCTTAATGAAGCACTATACAGAAACACGGTACACGGGGGGAACATGTAAACATAATAGGCGTTTGCAGACTCACCTGTGGTTTCTTCAATTTATAGACGAACGTTTCCGGAACTCAACCGTACCGTCGGAATATCAGCTTGTGTTGGTATTCTATTTACAACTTCTGGTTTGAGTTCAATTATTTTTTGCGGGCAATTTATTTCTACGGTCAGTTTAACAATAGCAAAATGAAAAATAAAGGCGATTTCTGAATTGAGATTTTCAAAACAGTTAAATTAAGAAATAATAAAAAAAATAATCAAATACTAACCTGTTTTTTGGCTAAACTACCAGAACTCTCTCATACACTCTCACAAGCTGGAAAGGCATCAATTGTAACATTCTGTGTGAATTGTAGGCTTATTTTTGGGTTTTACCAGTCATTGCTGTGTTCATTTGATCAACGGACAAAATGATATTTGATACACTTTCAATTAAGAGTTGTCGGGTGGCACATTCGATAGCGCACTTGTCTTTCACCAAGGCGACCGGGGTCTAATTCCCTGACCGGACTTGAAAAGGTATGGGGTCACCTACCCTACCATTTGGGTTTTCTTCGAATACTCCGGTTTCCTCCCAAATAATGACTCCCCACGCGCTAACATCCGAGTGATTATTATAAGTTGAGATAATTTGTTTCATTTTTTTTGTAAAATAAATAAATTTTATATTTATGTCTGTATTTTGAGGATGTACCGAAAACTAAAAAAAACAACATCAAAATTAAAATAAAGTAAGTGATTGTGTTACACAAAAGAAAGAGCAGCATCCGACATTTCAGACTTCAGTCCAAAATTATTAAGAAAATAGACTGAGAATGAAATGATTTTGTTATTTAGCATTCGAATATCTGAATAACATGAAAGTTCTAAAATAATGGTTGGTGAGTTATAGCACAAGAATCCCTTAGAAAGACACACACCAGACGAAATCTCTCGTCACGTTGTCATGCAGGACAAAGCTATTTGTGTGTTTAGGTTTCTGTTCGACTTACAACGCCATATATTATATCGAAACTCAATCAAACACGCAATCTCGCGCAGACACGAGACAGTATGCAGGTTGTTGAGCGATAGACGCTTCTATAGAGTTATCAACTCCCCTTTAAACATGTAACGGTACACTGGCTTTCGTCAAAGAATTGTTTGGTAAATCAAAAGTGTTTGATATATCGTCATGTTTAAGATACAGACACACAAAATAACACTTGCAAGCAGGAGACTTTTAATTTCCTTCCACAAATTACATTATTTTGCCTGACAAAAGATAGACGCAATTATGAGTATAACGAAATCGCCTTCATGTGGTTATCACGTAACCTTGCGCCCAGACATTACGTCACTAAATATGCAAATGAGCGGCGTAACGTGTCTGTTGTCATATCGTGCTCATATTAAGATATTACAGAGAACTTTACTCAGTAACGTAACGAGATTAAAAGGTCATAGAATATGTCACAGGATTAAGTAATACAATTATCGGTAAAACGCAAAGTACTGCCCTACAGGGTTCCTAATCATATTCACTTACCCTATGCCTATGATCACTAGGGCCTTCCAGCACTGTATAGGTTGCGGGTTCTAAATGTGGTAGTCGCTAGGTAGTTCCGCAGGTATCTCCAGGTACTCCGGCTTTCCTCCACCACCAAAACCTGGCAGCCCTTAAACGACAATAACTGTTAATAGAAACAAACCAAACAATCCTCGTCTACACAGAATACGGATTGTAACATTTCGTACATGTAAGCGGAGGATTTTTCTAATGGACAAATATGCTGTGTCCCAATGAGTGATTGTAAGAGGCGACTATTGTGGGGTTCCCTCGCAGAATCCGAAGGGGGGGGGGGGGGGGGGGGGGGGGGTTCATTGCATTTGTTGCTCTGTATCCTTCCTTTTCTCTCCTACCTACTGTATCAGTTTGTCGGTGTCTCCCTAGACAGCCACCCATTTGGTTTTGTTTCCGTGCCGGGACATACCAAAGTCCTTAAACATTGTAGATGTTTTTCCTGCTTAACATTTAGCATTTAGGGTTATCGCAACAACTGATTTTCCCGTTTTCAGTATAATGTGACCGGACGAGATAGTGTGCTGTGTTCCTTCGGCATGGTATTTCAGTGAGGTAGCACTCTAAAGTCGGCATGTACACTAACATACCGCCTCCAGCACAGACGTATTACACACATGAAGGCGGCGCGTACTTAAATGACGCTATGTTTTAATTGGACGTTAAACATTATAAAACCAAACAAAACTCTCGACATCCGTCTTGATGTAATTAGTTCAGAGTCAAATTATCTTAATGAAGTGATGAGGCCTAGTTCCCATCTGCCATATATTAAAAATAAAAATTGGTATTAATAGTTTTAATTACGTTATAAGGATACCAAATCATCATATAAATACTAGAATCACAAACATATTCAAAGTTTCAATATCGTTTAAAAGATTTATTAATAATAATAAACGGAATTATGTTAAGCGCATCCACATCGTCAGCTTACGAGAAAGTCCAGAATCCAACCCCACAAACAGGTCACAGTGATATTTCCTTTTTTATTAAACAAAAACGTCAACAAAATAAAACACAAAAAAACCCCATAAAAATAAAAGATTTTTATCACAGAACATTTGCGCAGGATAATAAAGATGGGATATGCTATCCAAGCTCATTTAACACTTTGAAAGAGCGTTTTACTGGCTCTGTTATGAAAACAAACATTTGTCAGACGAAGATGACAGGCGGCGCTTCGCTCGGACAGCGATCGTTGACGTCTTCAACAGCCTTTTGATTGAGATAACTTAAGAATGTATGGAATGATTTGTAGCAGGATTAAGGAATTGAAAAAAAAGTGAACAACTATTTTTAAAAGCATACCTTATCTTGAAAAGTGAGTCTTGATTTTACTGATTTTGAACCGGATGATAACTTGTTATGGCGGTATCCTGCTTGAAGCGTCGTTCAGCCTATCGCTGAAATCATCTTTGCATTGTTTGTTTTTATTTTAACTCTGTCACCACAGCTGATGTCACGATAGTGTCGTTTGACTATTCTGTTAAGGGGAGACACTTAAACGGGCAGAAAATATAATGGCGAAAAAGAGGTCATTAAAATTATCCAAAATATTCCATTTAGCTTTTTGATAAGTCGAGCGTCACACAAGAAACTCCCATTAATTCCAGATATGTGTCCATTTGACGCAATTTTGTTTCAAATTCAGCACAATATTAACATCCAAACGATTTGATGACATTCAAGTGTTAGAACTGTCTAAACATCGAAGAGCGACTGATGATAAATATTGATCAGTTTTTAACAAAACGGTTTAATCTTACAAGGCGGACATTTCTTTTCAATCCGAAACACATTTTCACATAATGTCCCCGAAAATCCATTGATATAGTAAATCAGGTTTGATCTCTTCAATAGTTTTGTGCCTGCTTAGAATCTCAAGTAAAACCATTGTAAATCGGGTATTGTTGAACACATACGGCAATTGTGTATTGACTTTAAAACCGGAAAATGACCCATATTGCACTGAAAATATGCAGACTTGATAATTAACTTAGAGAGTTGGCGCTAGTTATTTCATAATTGATCAATAAACAGACAAAACTGTTTCTATATTTAAACGTTTCTATGTAAGATGGTAGTCTGTGCATTGTGATGTTGTTCGCGGACTACATGTTCTAGATATTAGTTTACGACTGCTGAAGAGGTATGTCGTCCCGAACATCAAAAGTGACCCTAACAATGAGGTTTAGTGGGAAATATACATACCATGGCCCCTTACATACGAAACAAAATTCCTGACAAAAGGCTGAACATGTTTCTATCTGATAGACGCGATTCACAGTATCTACCTAGTCCTTAGTACTTTTCTCACAAATGCACGTGCAGCTGGATTCGCGTGCCGTCGGATCCCAGCCAACTAAGACGGTCTGTAAGCGACTGACGTCATCAGAGTACATAGTTACAGGCCGGGTCGTTCTATTAACCTGTCATTCTAAATTAAACCGACAGTCAATGTCCGGCGGTTGGAAATGATTCTGACAGGCTACCCTTGTCTTCCTGAAACACCGATACGCGGTATCTTATGTCGGCGAGGGATCGACCGGAGATAGCTATATGATGATACTTGATACAAGGCCACGGACAATGTCCATCCTACCCCTTCTTAATTAGGGATGAATTTATTAAGTACGCACTGGCTATACAATTAGAGAATTAATTAGAGATGTTAGATTTATGATATACGTTGATCTGATATTAGAGGTAAATAACAAATGGCCACCGGACTTTACTACATAACACAGTAACACCATAATTGTGACATGTCCCAGGTCAGAAAATGTTTTAAAGAGTTTTGTCTTGGAAAGGTTGTGCTCGTTATATTCAGTTAACTCATACCGCAGATACAGGAATTAGTCTCGTAAAAGACCATGCCACAATAGCCATTTGATATTTTGGTGAACTCTCGTTCTATGAATAGATTGTTAACGGTACATTTTGTCTTACCTCCGACGTAATACACAGATATAACAAAATACTATAAGAACAAAAGAATAACACATAACAAAAAAACAAAACTTTTTTACCCATTTATTGTAACGCATAAAGAAAGAACTTGTAATGTGATACTCAGTAAAAAAAGAAAGAAAAAAGACAATGTGACGCGTTATACGAAAAAGCAAATGATGTTGTGACGTTATACACATAAGAAATGATTTTCTGACGTTATACCCGTAAGCAAAATACCTTGTGACGTTATACACATAAGCAGAGGACCTTTTGACGTTATACACATAAGCAGAGTATCTTGTGACGTTATACACATAAGCAGCATATCTTTTGACGTTATACACATAAGTAAAAGACCTTGTGACGTTATACACGTGAGCAGAATATCTTGTGACGTTATACATACACATAAGCAGAATATCTTATTACGTTTAACACAAAAGAAAATTCCCTTGTGACGTTATACACATACCTGTAAGCAAAGAACTTGTGACGATATACATATTTGCAACATACCTTGTTACAGCATACTCATAAGCAAAATATCTTTGTAGAAAGAGACATAATGACGTTACACACAATAAAGATACATGATGGCGTTACACACAATAAAGAGACATGATGACGTTACACACAATAAAGAGACATGATGACGTTACACAGCATAAAGAGACATGATGACGTTACACACAATCATGATGTCTCGTTTATGAATGCTCAAGTGTATGGGATGGGTGCACTGTGTTTGAATCAAACTAGCTGAATAAGGTCCAACGTGAATCAGGTCGCATCCTCGTATACAGATACAATAATCTACACTCTGAAATTTGGCTAAAACCACTTCCTGAAAAAACGTTAAATATAAAAACTACAGCTACAAGTGTGGAACAACCTTGCACCAGATTTTTTGGTATTTCTGTTTTACCCCAAACGGTCAAAAAACAACAACCGCCATACCCATTGAGAAATGGAAATAGTTTTGAAATTGCAAATAATAGATTTTCAAGTATAAGTAATTTAACCTTCAAATATTCGCCTATGAAACGGTTTAGACCTTAACTCTAGATTTTTTATTATCGATGAGAATATTTATACAAATAATTCTCCTGACTTAAATTAGTAGCAACTTTCAAACAACTTAGTATTCGTCAAAATAAAAACAATTTAATTAACAATTAACTGCGTCACAAAAAAAAACAAGATATCGATTTTAACTTGGATATACGTTTTTATGGTAAATAGTATCAACCCGTAAACACAAACAAACAATATTTAGAAATGTACACAACTTTATAAAATCCAGCAACAGATAAAATAAAAATGAATTATGTTTTGTTAATTTTTTTTAACTTTTTACTATACCAATTTGTCATTGGTGTCATTTTGTTTTGCCAAAACTTAGAACCCTTGCTTTGTTTTTGGAAAAGGCGTTAATAATGTTGTTATAACGTGTGTCCAATTATATTGCTGTAAACCGTCGTAATATGCTAGACAATGGAAATTTGCTATTTTTACAATCTTCTGCTCGAAATACATACATAATATATCATGCGTATGAAAGACAGATGACTATGTTGCGTCATTAGAACAAGACGATTGTTTGATAAATACGCTTACTTCAAAATCGCAGTCGAACGTCTTGCAACGTTCAAAATGCTTCAATGTCAAACAGCGTAGCGGTCTAACAAGATGAATGGATTTTGATTCCTTCCTCGAGAGTAACGACCGGTATATATAATGTGTAGTATATGGGCTACGGAGGTACAGGAGGATGTTCCAGTTTATTTGCCATAAACTCATTATCTGGAGCAAAAGGTCGAAAACAAGCATGTCGAAAATGTTAGATAACGTAGCATCAAAAACGGTAAGTACCCTCTACCCAGCCCAATCTTCCCTCCCTTCTGGGAACTCGCCTCAGAAATGACCGTTAAATCATTTTTATATTGATCTGGCTGTCTTTCGGCCGGATCAGCCATTGTTTCGGCCAATGTGAATCCCGCAAACTTCATTCAATTTCGTGATACTGTCGTAATTCTTGACAATGTTTAATAGGTTTCCATGGAAACTGTATTACTTGAAAAAATAGCAGTTTTACGATCTCCAACTGGATCGCAGTAAAACACGACGCTTTGCTCAATGACGCCAGTTTTCTGAAGCAAAATTCAATTTGGTTGTCTTACAATCTGTGACTGTTGAAATAAGTCTAAAAACGAAACGTACAACATTAAATACACATCGTAGTTTGTCTGTTTGCATATTGGAAGGAAACAAAGACAATTCATCTACTTGATGCTGTAATAGATATTTGTCTACAGTAGAAACATAACTCTCTGCTAAAGTGTCCTATCGGAAATTGAAATCGAAATTAAGAGAAAATGATATCGAAACATGTACTTACAGGAGAAATTCCTTTTTGTCACGTGATTTTGAAACTTTTGATTAATATTTTAATAGGTTCACGTTACCTCGATTAGAAAATGAAAGTGCCTTAAGTTGCAACAATTTTCAATAGCTCACATCGATACAAACCCATATTCACTGAAATAAAAGCCTTTAATTACTATTTTAGATTTTAATGTTTTTATGATAAAAAATGATCGAATGTATGAAAATTGTACTGAGGAAAGTACACTCCATTGGTAAAAGGCTTTGTAACGTCACCATTGAAAATTGACTGCTGTTTCCAAAAATAGTAAGACCTAGTCAATATCAAAATTCTTCACTCCACGTGACACTCCACGTACTCCACGTGACACTCCACGTGATCCTGTGTGACAAGATGTGTCATCTAATATTGCCAAGTATTTCTTAGTTCCCGGTTTCTCGAACAAAACAAAGATTTTACCATTCCTGGTATCTCGATATAAATAGGATACCTTTATGTATTATGACATTCGCGGTTTCTCGACATGAACAAATTATATTTTGTATTGTTACAATTCTCGGTGTCGTTCTGTTATGCATTTAAGCATTCCCGATATCTCGCTGTGTACATATAAGTACCGTCGTGTATCGTTAAAGTTCTCGATATATCGACTTTTACAGATCTCGATGTATCATTATACCACGGACTTATATACAATGTAGTGAATCCGTGGTTATGCATGTCATATAATTAAAATTTAAATCCATTCCTGTAAACTTTCGAGTTTCGTGGTTTTGATTCCAATTCTTGACGTAATTAGCCGAGATTTTGCAATTTGTTATTTCACACTGATTTTTACAATATATATATATATATATATAATAACGAAAAGAAACAACCAAGTTAGGGTGACGTAATTGATAGCAGTTTGGAAAAAAACAATCCTTTATCTGGAAGCTAACTTGATTCGTTACAGAATGGCCAACATGAAGTGCTGAGTCGTCGAAAACTTGATTGTCTGTAAAGAAGTATTGATTTCCTTTTGTCATTTAAAATTCGACGCCAAATTCCAGAATAACACGAAATATGATTTAAGATACGTATTTGTTTACGAAGTTACGGTGTATATGCCAACGGTTTGACGATAGCCATCATACCACAGGCTGCAGACCTCTACGCTGGCCACAGTTCAACAATGTCTGCCAGACACTTTCCACTTATTTCCTCTGTCTTCCCTGTCCCCTCCTTCTCCACATCCCCCATTTCGACTACTCTCTCATAGTTGCCTCCCCTTTCCTCTAGAACACCTCACGTGACCCCTATTCCGCCTCTGTTTCCTCCTCCCCACGCCAAATTTTTATAATGCATAAAAGATAAGTTATATATACCCCTCGCCTCCCATACCACGGTAGAGTATCTTTTCTCTCCATAGCTCCCATATCCTGTCAGAGATAACTTTCCCACGCTCTCTTATATGAAATCTAAATTCCCCTTCCCACGCCCTTTCATGTACCTATAGATGGTCCCTAATGCCCTCTCACATTCCGTCACAGTCCCCTCATCTAGCGCCCTCTCACACCATATCTCAGCTCTCTCCCCTAGCGCTCTCTTACACCCCTTGCAGTCCCCTCATCTAGCGCCCTCTCACACCATATCTCAGTCCCCTCCCTTAGCACTCTCTCACACCCCTCGCAGTCCCCTCATCTAGCGCCCTCTCACACCCTGTCTCAGTCCCCTCCCATAACGCCCTCTCACACTCTGTCTCAGTCCCTCCCCTTGCGCATTATCACACCCCGTCTAGGTCCCCTTCCCTATCACCCTCTCACAGCCTGTCTCAGTCCCCTCCCCTAGCACCCTTTCACAACCTGTCTCAGTCCCCTCCCCTAGCGACCTCTCACATACTGTCACAATCCCCTCCCATAGCGCCCTATCACACACACACACACACACACACACACACACGCACACACACACACCCAGTTCCCTCTCCTAAAGACCTCGCATACAAGATCACAGTTTCCTCCCTTACATATGTAGCACCCTTTCACATTCCTCACAGTCCCCTCCCCTAACGACCTCGCACACACGATCACAGTTCCCTCCCCTACAGATGTAGCGCCCCATCCCCCAGCACCCTTAGCACCCTCTCTCACCCTTCACAGTTCCCTCTTCTAGTGCCCTCTCACACCCTTTACAGTCCCCTTTCTTAGCGCCCTCTCACACCCTTCACAGTCCCCTCCCCTAGCGCCGTCTCACACCCTTCACAATCCCCTCCCATAGCGCCCTCTCACACCCTTCACAGTTACCTTCTCTAGCGCCCTCTCTCATCCTTAACAATCCCTTTCCCTAGCGCCTTCTCCCACCCTTCACAGTCCCCTCCCTTAGCGCCCTCTCACACCCTTCACAGTCCCCTCCCCTAGCGCCCTCTCACACCCTTAAAAGTCACTTTCCCTAGCGCCCTCTCACACCTTTCACAGTCACCTTCCCTAGCGCCCTCTCACACCTTTCATAGTCCCCTCCTCTAACGCCCTCTCACACATTTCACAGTTTCCTCCCCTCGTGCCCTCCCACACCCCATTATAATTCCCACTCACTGCGCCCTCTTTCACCCAATCAGAGTTTCTCCTCAGTGTGCTTTTTCGGAATCCGTTAGACTTTCCGTCTTTGCACACTCCTACGCCCCGTAACCTACAATTACCCCTTCAGAAGTTCCTCCCATTACGCCCCCCAATTGGAGTTCCTACCCCTGCGCCCTTTTACACACCATTAGTTTTCCCCATGCGACTACACACACTTCGTTTAAGAACTCCATCCACCTGCACCCCATATTCCCTGTCAGTGATCTTTCCCATGTACCCTCTAACAAAGCGTCAGAGTTCACTCCCCTGTACCCTCTAACGTCGCGTCAGAGTTCACTCCCCTGTGCCCTCTGACATAGCGTCAGAGTTCACTCCCCTGTACCCTCCGACATAGCGTCAGAGTTCACTCCCCTGTACCCTCCGACATAGCGTCAGAGTTCACTCCATTGTACCCTCTAACATAGCGTCAGAGTTCACTCCACTGTACCCTCTAACAAAGCGTCAGAGTTCACTCCCCTGTACCCTCCGACATAGCGTCAGAGTTCACTCCCCTGTACCCTCTGACATAGCGTCAGAGTTCACTCCCATGTACCCTCTGACATAGCGTCAGAGTTCACTCCCATGTACCCTCTGACATAACGTCAGAGTTCACTCCCCTGTACCCTCTAACGTCGCGTCAGAGTTCACTCCCCTGTGCCCTCTGACATAGCGTCAGAGTTCACTCCCCCGTACCCTCTAACATAGCGTCAGAGTTCACTCCACTGTCCCCTCTAACATAGCGTCAGAGTTCACTCCCATGTACCCTCTAACATCGCGTCAGAGTTCATTCCCCTGTACCCTCTAACATAGCGTCAGAGTTCACTCCACTGTACCCTCTAACATAGCGTCAGAGTTCACTCTCATGTACCCTCTGACATAGCGTCAGAGTTCACTCCCATGTACCCTCTGACATAGCGTCAGAGTTCACTCCCCTGTACCCTCTAACATCGCGTCAGAATTCACTCCCCTGTACCCTCTAACATCGCGTCAGAATTCACTCCCCTGTACCCTCTAACATCCTCTAACATCGCGTCAGAGTGCACTCCCTTGTACCCTTTAACTTGGCGTCAGAGTTCACTCCCCTGTACCCTCTAACATCGCGTCAGAATTAACTCCCCTGTACCCTCTAACATCCTCTAACATCGCGTCAGAGTGCACTCCCTTGTACCCTTTAACTTGGCGTCAGAGTTCACTCCCCTGTACCCTCTAACATCCTCTAACATCGCGTCAGAGTTCACTCGCCTGTTCCCTCTTACATAGCGTCAGAGTTCACTCCCCTGTACCCTCTAACATCGCATCAGAGTTTTATCCCCAGCGCCCTCCCACATCCGTCAGGACTGCCAATTCACGAGAAATAGTCGTCACCATGCTGGCTCTGTGCTGATTAGGTCTAAGTCTTGCCAACTCTAATGAGAACCCGAGAACTCACAAACCTGTATGTCCAATCTTTACGAAAAAGTACGCTCATTTGTTGCTCAGGTTGCTACAGACCTGTTGGTGGCACTCAAACATTCCCGAAATCACTTTGTGTGGTAGAATAGCGAAGTCAAAGTGCAGGCAGACCCACTTTCGATATCTAGTTAGTAAACAGCTTCATAACAATGGAACAATGACCCTGTTATTGTAATTTGTAATATGACACATGTATAATTCAGCTATATGTCTTATATTTATTTACATACCACAAATATAAACGTTGTATATTATATTATTGTGACAGATATTTCTTTTAACACTTTACGCAAAACATTTGCGGGCATCGTCGGTGTCATGTTCCGTTCATATAATATCTCATCATGTCGTCTGCCAGTCATTTCCGGGTTTAGTATTCGATCACTCCTGTAACAAAAGGATTAAAAAATAAATAATAATAAAAAAAAATCTTCTTGCTGATGTCATTGTATCGGGTAGTCGTTGGCCGGGTTCGACATACAAATGAGCCCATGATATGTTTGGTTATTTACGATGGCGGCGGTTTAAAGCGCCACTACACTAACGTATCAAAACATGGACGTGGTAGCATGGTATCTCACCTTGTATGGTTCTGAAAACGTTGATATCTAAACGATCTTTATAATCAACAAAACGGACATTGGTCCTATTCGTGTCTATGACATTTAAACGAGAGATATTAAATGTAAGACATATCTAGGAATTGGCTGGAATAGTTAACAATTGAATTTCAACGCATTGCTTTCGGTGCCATTCGCGCGCCGGTGCTGTTTTCAGATCTGAGTGATGAGAATACACCTGGGAGCTTGAAGTCAAACATTTCGTTGACGTAGGTACAGTAATACATCATGTAATACATCACAAAGACAATTGCAGGCTCCTCAAACGAACCATAAAATAACAAACAGCGTTAACAAACAATAACTGGTATTCATTCCGCCATACGTCTGTCGGAGGTTAAGGCTGCTGGTGCCATAGTATTGTGTGAACAACTGGCACGATCTGTGTGACGGTAACACAGTCAGGGGCAGATAACCGCCTATCAATTGTCGGTATTATCACCAGTGTTCTTTATTTCATTAGCAGGCAGTAGAGCCTGGATACATGCCCGTTGTAGACAAAGATACTAGTTGTAATTTCTGCTTGCTTCTAACAAGTGAGCGCTGCATATACACGTAATGATATTTTGACGCTATTTCAACAATAGGCGTATACGAGATGATTTATTTACTGTGATATACATAAGTATGTATTACTGTGTAAATGTTATTATTTGCGGGGTTTTAATTTAATCATTCTGTTTCGGAAAACACGCACGCGTATGAAAGAAAAAACCTGTGATGATGATTTCCATGGGAATATTCAAGCATTCCATTGCTTTTAGTTGGCATTCATAGTCAGCATGAATGTTAATTGGAATGTGACCAATTACATGAAGCCCGCTTGTCATGGCTAAAAGAAATACAAAATGTATCATCCAATCTTGGTAGGGTTATATAGGGTCAGTGCCATGGAGTAATAGATAGTTCTTCTTTAGTGACATGTACACATGTACTGCTCTTACTGTAGGGAAACACGATCCTTTGTTTCTCCGAGGTTAATCGTGTTTAACTCGGGCTTCGCATGATTAACATGATTAACATGATTAACCTATAAGAAACAAAGAATCATGTTTGCCTACCATAAGGACAATGCATATTTCTTTATCAATAGATCAAAAACAGTAACAAAATATCAGAAATGATCAGGTTAGCGCACCATTGTTGTCGTCATTCGGAACTAGGTTATGGTGGCTCTTGACGGTTTTTCTAGAGAGGCTTCAAATAAGGGAAATATGATAGGGAAAACTTGAGCGAATAAGGGCAACATGATGTTTTATTGCCCCGTCATGTAACCAGTATCGTCTAATCAGATACGCTGTTATAAAGATGAGGTATTACAATATATAACTGGCAGGGTCCGCGAAGATTGACTGGGTCGATCATTGGCGAACAGGTAGCTCAATTGGTAGAGCGTCCGTCTAGAGTTCGGAGGGTCTCGGCTTCGAACCCCGGTCTGGCCGTTATATTTTCTCTTTCTCCTGTTACAAAACTGGCGAGCTTGCCAACCCTTGTTTCAAGCATTAGGAGTACGCTTAGCAAGGGGATACTCGAACTTTGGTTGTAAATAATTGTGTTTTCGGGGGCGAAGCCTTAGAAAGGAGGGAGGAATGGACTGGGTCAATGATCGTTGACCAGGTAGCTCAATCGGTTGAACGTCCGTCAAGAGTTCGGAGTGTTCCTGGTTCGAACCCCGGTCTGGCCGTTACATTTTCTCTCTCTCCTGTTACATTTGTTTAATAATTTTAAATCATCACGACTGAGTCGTTTAAATGAAAATCGCAAACAAAACTCACGAAAACAAATGATTTACGCTAATAACATACCCGAGGCTATACGCATGGTGTTTGGTTTGAGATGCGCACTGGCCCTGTTCATCCATGGAGTGTGGGAATATTACAAGGAACAGCATTCTTACATAATGGTCACCTCGGTTAATCGTCAGACAAGTGGTCAGTTAGCAGGATTATGACCAGGAAGTCTGCACGGACTTAAACAAATGGCTCTCCGCTACATAAATGGTCGTGAAACGGGAAGGGAGGGACCACCTATTATTGATGGGCGTTGAGTACAGGAAATGGGCGTGACTTCTTATTACTAAGCATGTAGGGGAAGGAAAGACCGTAAAATTAGCAAATAAATAAGAAATGAAATAAGATAAAATAAATAAAGAATGGAGGAAGGGACGGAGAGAGGAAGGAGGAGGTTTCTCTTGAATTTATTCACTAATAGCAGCAATGATCATACAAAAATACGTCTTTTAAAAGAAAGCTTACAGCTTACATAATTTATCTCCCTGAAATCAGATGAAGATGTGTTTTATTGAATTGTTTTAGACAAGAACACGTGTTAGCGAATATGTAAACAATTACCAGGTATAATCAACGTTCAACACAGCTGCAAATGAGCAATATATTTTAAAATTTATATTTAAGGCAGCATCGTTTGGCTTTTATCGTACCATTATTTGTGTACTTTAAACAAGCTCGCACAGAGAGAATCTTACACGTATCATCTCACTCATCATCTTGTATTCTGCCACTTCTGTTTGTTACGTCAGTTTTCATTGGCCAATCTCGATGACATGTCGTGCGCATGTCAATTATATACGCATGCAATATCCACATGTGAAAATAATTAAGGTCGAAGAGACTTTTAGAGGTTTCGGAAACGTGCAAAGTAGATGAACGGTTGGAATGAAAGAGCAGATTTTGTTTATATACTGTCAATATCCAGTAATAGCCTAAATGAAAACAGGACAACGATTTTCTGATTGAAGAAACGTTTATTACGTGTAATAGTCTTGACGTAGTAAAATGCATTTAGTCAATTTCAGTGAATGATGATTGTTGAATAAATATCACCGAAGGCCCAAAATATAACCTTACGATTTGAGAGGTTGTAAATGTGCGCCATCATTGAAAAGTAAATATGCATCGATAATGGTGATTGGCCCGATTTCCTTGTCCACAATAACTGACACTCACAATCAATGTCCAAAATATCTCTCACTCTCGGTATAATCTCGGTTACAAAGAAGCTTGAAATAGTTTGCTTCCTACCACAGACCACGCCTACGATCACTAGCCCTCAACCAATGGGTCGAGAGCTCGAGGTTTACGTGGGGCAGTCGCTAGGTACGTACCGCAGGTCAGTGTCTTTTCTACGGGTACTCTGGTTTCCCTCCACCACCAAAATGACCACAGCTGTTAATAGGACGTAAAGCAAACCAAACCTCCCTTGACCCGGGTAAATTTTGATGATCTCGATGACCTTGCAAATCAGGATGTCTAGAGATATTTTGTTCTCAATGTGGAGAATGTGTTACGACTGTTTCCATATCAGGGAAATGTTTACGCCGAATCCTTGTGCAACGCTGCGATTTCAATTAAATGTAACTACATTTACATAATAGCAATTAAATGCTTCAAATTTCTCATCTTCATAACACACGCTCTGTAACTGTTTACGCGATATTACGTTGCGTTTCTTTTTTTAAGAAAACCAATAGTTGTTTTGTAGACAAGAGGCAACTATCTATTAGTCGCTGTAAATTATCAATAACACGTTGTTTGTTGTAATCATCATGAAACAAACACCCCCATTGTGACAGACGATCATCGAAATAACAAATTCAAACACGGGAATATTAATTTCTGTTTTGTCACAACTTTTGTTTATTTGAGAATTAATGAAGATCGTGGCCTAAATTCTGGAATCCATAAAACTTAAAAACTTAAAAAATATATAACTCAAAATGTGTCTGGAGTAACTCAAATAGTGTTACATGTATGTACAGATACAACACCCAATGGACCCCTTAACGGCATTCTGTACAGACATTTGGCAATTCGATGACACTAAACTTCGTAATAAAAAGATCAAAATTTGTTTTCTCTGTTATTGCCTCGTAAAGTCCATGTCGCCAATAATTTACCAGCAGAATTTCCCATCAAAGCTCACATACATGTAACGAGACACCACCGCGATCGCTGATCGTTCTCTCCCAAACCTAGGTATCGATTAATCACAGTAAGTTCAACTGGACGTGACCGAATTCCGGGTTAGTCAGACGGGACATTCCCTGGACAGGGCTCATGTTACTTTGCGGTCAAACCTGGGGTATGTCCAGTGTCCGGGACATTATCAATACTAGCGGTGTCCGAGGGTCCTGTTTCCATATCGACTGCCGTTTCACGCGCCTCGGGATTAATTTCGAATGTACGCGTGGAGCTATTTCCGCCATTATGATAGGGAGTCATTCGCACAAAAGCGATGGTCTTGTTCTTGAAAACAAACGAAGCGAAGAATTAGAATTCCATTTAGTGGAAACTGTAAAACTAATCATGGTGCCCCAGTTTTCGGCCATGTTTGATCTGATAATAGATAAGGCTTTCCCTTTAAAGAGTTAATCAAGATTTCATAATGGTTTATAAAACACTGTACTTCAAATGGCAAATTTCGAAAGCATCAACTAATCGGAAAGACGAGGGAGGATTTCAAACGACATGTTAAAAAGGGTGGCAAATAAAACAAGGGGTATTATATAGAGGTTTTACAATCAGCGTCAGCTGTTAACGAAAGAAAGAGGATAGATACGTGTTGAGGGAGGGAATGAATGTGTGTGTGTGTGTGGGGGGGGGGGGGGGGGGGGGGGGGGGGGATGTTGGACCGAAGTAAACGAATGTATACAAGATATATTGAGTACAAAGAAGACTAGATATATTTACTAAAACCGGACTTAATATATTTAGTACAAATGAACTAGATCTATTTTAGTACATAGGAACTAGATATATTAAGTACAAAATGGACTAGACATTTTTAGTACAAAAAAAATTAGATGTATTTAGTATAAAATGGACTAGACATTTTTAGCACAAAATAAAATAGATGTATTTAGTATAAAATGGACTAGATGATTTAAGTACAAAATGAACTAGATATATTTAGTACAAAATGGACTAGATGATTTAAGTACAAAATGAACTAGATATATTTAATACAAAATAAACTAGACATATTTAGTACAAAATGGACTAGATGATTTAAGTACAAAATGAACTAGATATATTTAGTACAAAATGGACTAGATGATTTAAGTACAAAGCGAACTCGATATATATATAATATAAAATAACCTAGATATATTTAATACCAAATGGACTAGATGATTTAGTACAAAATGAACTCGATATATTTAATTGAACTAGATATATTTAGTATAAAGTTACTTAAAACGGCAAGAAAAAAATATAAGGATGAGGTTACCTGTACTTTCTAGAGAACACAGCATTAAAAAGTGGGTATTCATTACAACATTAAAGCTAACTTACCGGTATGCTCAACTATCAGGTAAAAACTCAGCTTACTCGCGAATACTCAGGTTTCACGACCCTGTTACATAGTTCCGCGCCATTAGCAAACATTACGCTCATAGAAACGCATCTTACCGGCATAACACACTCATGCTGCAGTTTTAATGATCATAATATAGGTCGTACAACACACGAAGACAGCCGTAATAAAAATAACTCAAACCTTTATAGGAACAGCATTAAAGGCGTTGAAGAATCTAGAATCACTACAAATGACCATAAATAAAGAATATCAAAAGATCGAAAAATTGAAACCCCACAAAAGATGTATTAATGAGAAATGTTGGGAAAAAATCGAGAAATTTCTTTGATGTAGCAGTGAACCTCATATAGATGCTGACAGTTACTGTACGGCATGCTATATTTGTGGGTACTCCTTTTTGTGGCTCTATGTAAACGCCAGCCAGATGTCATCTATTGACATCCGGTATCGAGTGATTTATCCGCTTTATAACCTTCGCGATTCCTATTTATCCACGAAAACCGCCAACGTAAAAACACCACCAACATGTTTATGTTACATAGAATGCTTTTAATGTAAAAAAAAAATGTTCGCGATATGTAGAAATTTTCGCATCTATTTTTCAAGTAGCATGTCAGCGCAAAAGTATGTACACGGTACGGTGTAACATCTGGAAACGTATTGACATTTGATAAAAATAGAATATAAAATAACTCAATATTACATCAGACATGGCGAAGAATGACTAATAAGATCTGTTAAATTGGAACTATAATCACAGTATACATTATAATGTAAGTGAAATAGTATCACGAAGATAGTGTTGTCATACCCCAGGTTTCAGAAAGTGACATTGTATCCCCCCCTACCTACAGTCATGTACGCAATATACAAAAGCTCAAGAAACACGTATAGATGATAATAAAATTGATTGTTTTCAAATTGTACTACCTTTGAATAATACTTCGTCAAATATACGACTTCACGTTATAAATTCAAAATACAAAAATTTGTTCTGTTCACTCTTTTGATCTTCAAAATTCATCTAAATAGCGAAAGTCGACTAAATATTCGTGAGGTATCAAAATTCGCGAGCACCTCTCTTCTTGAATTAATTGCGAGTACACTCGCGAAAATTACGCTATTCACAGCAAGCCAACATCTTTAATTGTTTATATGTTTACGTGTTATTAAAGCTTTGATTGTTAATTTGTTTACGTGTTTTTAAATCTATCATTGTTTTGTTGTTTGTCAGATCGTGAAGATGCTGGTGACCATTGTGACGTTTTTCGGTCTGTGCTGGCTACCTCTACATTTATTTATCCTCGTGTTGGACTTCAATCCTGGATTGGAGGCCGATTCTCAGATCCTACCAACACTCAACATCCTGTATTTCCTCGCTCACTGGATCGCCATGTCAAATAGTTTCGTTAACCCCATCATCTACGGATTCATGAACAATAGTTATAGGGTAAGTCATCTCGACCTCAGCATTTTTTCATTTATCGACTTTCGTTGAGGTGAAAATGTGATTGTATGAACCCGAGAAAAAGATAATAACACATGTATTTCCCATAATAAACGTGTAATATCAAGAACTGTTTTTTTCCACAAAAGTACACGAGCACTCTTAGACGGCAGATCTGGGCGTATAGGTCTAATTTGAAGTGATACATTCATAAAAGACGGATTGCTATTCATGTAGGGGGGCACCTGTTTACGAATCACATTGGTCCGCTATTCACGACTTCTTTTCCGTTTTTTTGTCATTATCTTCCTTGTTTTAGCATCACTTCGCCTGATGAGACAATATACATGTTGTAAAATAACTAATTTCGTACATGAGGTTTTGTTAATTCACGCCGGAAGAAAATGTTTTATTGTTGGTTTGTGGGGCTGGTTGGCTCCACAGCAATAAGACAACCCTCACAGTCAATTTCCGTCATTCAATGGAAGCACATCCTATAATAATGTATTCTACCTCCTGCGACGTTCCTATTAAAACAAACGGTTTTCCGAAGGGTTGGGGGCATATTTTCTAATTGGCTTTTATAAGCTTCAAATATTTCTTTTTCAATACAAAGCACATACATGTACAAGCATGATACATGTAAAGGACCAGTCATCACAACCAGAATTCGCTAACTCTGATATAAGGACACAGTAAGAGGCTCTGTACACTCTACAGTAATATACAGTACACGTCTAAAACGGTTATTTAGGTTTAATAAACTAAAACATGTATTCCCACACCTTACCGGTGAATTGCAGTTGTTTTTTCTACAGAAAAGATAAACTTGTCTTTACCTACTTAGAGAAAGATACCTCACATGCGCTTTTAACCTGAAAATGTCATCATCGCGTCATCACTTTATGCAGCATAACTAGTGAAGCGTCATCAATTTTGTCATACGTTTCACCCGTCCTTGGTGATGCGGTGCATGGGTTTTCCATCACAACTTTATTTTTTTGGGAAGAAATCGCGAGAGAGCAAAATAGCATCACCCCTATGTGACGCAGACGGAGATTCATAAACCCATAGATTTTTTTTGAAGTTTAGCACTTGGCTAAACCCCGTGATTAATTTAAGAAATCTAACCCCCGGAATGAGATTACATATTTCTCTATAGGTTGAGAATTTTTAAGTTCAACACTCGGCAAAACGCCTTGATTAATTTAATTTCAAAAACTTACTCACAGAGGGGATTTCTCTAGGCTGAGATTTTTTAAGTGTAACACTAGAAAAAGCCCCTTGATTAATTTTGAAAAATCTTACCCTTGGGTTGAAATTCCTCCCTCTAAATAACACAGGAGAGATTATTTTCTATTTGTCACATTTAAATGTGATTGCAATCCAACACTTGTGAAATACTTGACAGTTAGTTTTCCCTCCCTATACCGGTACCTCTCTACAGCTGTCACTTGTCCACTCGAGTTCACAAACTGTCAATACGACTTGTCAATTACGAAACGTTTCTTCTGCCTAGCCGGGCGGTCTTATTGGACAGGTTTTTTTTATCGTATCAATATTGATACATTGTAATAAAACCTGGTGAACATTACTATAGTGATAAAGCGTGTTTGCAGGTCATATAAGATGTTATATTACCCCTGTAATAAGACCTCGAACTTCTTATTTAGCTGGAACCCATCGATTGTTATTTATTGATCTAATCGAATAACTGAATCTGGAAGTAGTTCCGAACAATTGAGCGCCATTTTATCCCATTATAATATCACTATCCCGTCCTCGGCGTTGTTTTGTTCGCCATTAATGTTCGGTTCAAGGTTTTTTTCGGAGAACGAATTTAACATTGGTATGGAGTCATGATGGTCAATGTTAAGCAGAATATATGAAATGCGTTTGAAGGCGAATTGAAGGCGAATTGAAGGCTGTAATAGAAGGCTGTAATAGAAGCAATGCCACAATTATTGCGTGAATGAATATACATGAACATGCACTTCATATATCAATACGCGCACTATACTCCTGGAATCTGAGACGTCAGATGATCAGATTGCATAGCACGGGACCTTTTAGAGATTGAAATTGTCAGTCTTACGTACTATTTTAACTGTATCTCTTATAAAAATGTTTATCACAGAAAGTGAAGACAGACATGCACAGTTATCGAGCATGTACATGAACTATCTTATTATTTAATGGAGCGTGATCATATTTACCTATGTACTTAATATAACCTCGACCCTACATCAACATGCCAAGCGCCAATCTAGTGATAATCTCAATTTATAAAGTTTATTTTTAAGATAGGTTTACATATACAATGTACATGTATAGATAAGGAAATCAGTGTATGATAAGGGTTAGCATGCCGGCGTCTAAGATCAACATGTCATGCGCAGACAAGGTTATCCGCACGTGTAGGCTTTTTAAAGAAAAAAATTATTTAAAGAAGATATCATACAATCAATGACTTGATATTTATGAATACCGATATCACTAACACTAAAATATATAGCAGTCTTTATAAATATGTAGAATCATCAACACCAGGGGAATTTACACCTTGTTAGTTCAACAATTGACGACAGATCTTTTTAAGATAAGATTGACACGCCCAGATTACACGTCATCATTACGTCATAGGCACGTGAAAGTGTAAACAGATCATGATATTAAAATCAAAGCTGTCAGAGAATACAGCGTGTCAGAAGTCACGTCCTTCCGACACGAACATAGTGGCTTATTCACGGAAACATACAGGTTTAATTAAATATTTACACGATGTATTTGAAAACCAAATTTGACTTCTTAGCTTCACATTTGTGAGGATAGCACCTCCAATGTTTTTCAGGGTTACCTCCCCTTGATGGACTGACTTATACTATATACTGAGAGTGACAGACAGACAAAACATGTCTTTGGCGAGACGTTTTTTTTCCTTAACATCCTATACTTTCTGTCAAAATGATTCACAGGGTTACCTTTCTCTTTCTGTCGAAAAGATTCGCGGAGTCATCATTTTTAATGTAGAGAGATCCGTTGGGAGATATTTTCCTACAGATTTTATGTTATTTCTTCCATATTCATACAAACAATAATATTTTTATAAATATATATGTCAATGACATATAAATAATGACTGGTAACACAGCGGATACATTCCTTGTTATATAATCATGAGGTCTTTGAATAGAATCCATGTGGCTTGGCGTAAAAAGGAATTTTACATGTACATATTTCATTTATATAACTCTTTACTATAGGGAATGGTCGAAAAGCTCCAAGATAGAAAAATGCCAAACAAATTTTACCTCTTTTTTTAAATTGTGCTAGGACTCTCTACATTATTAAGTCATTACGTCTTAAAATACAACTTCTAACGTCTCAAAGTACAACTTCTAACGTCTCAAAGTACAACTTCTAACGGCTTAAAGTTCAACTCTAACGTTTTAAAGTTCAACTTCTAACGTCTCAAAGTTCAACTTCTAACGTCTCAAAGTACAACTTCTAGCGTCTCAAAGTACAACTTCTAGCGTCTCAAAGTACAACTTCTAGCGTCTCAAAGTACAACTTCTAGCGTCTCAAAGTACAACTTCTAAATTCTCAAAGTACAACTTCTAACTTCTCAAAATACAACTTCTAACGGCTCCAAGTTCAACTTCTAACGTCTCAAAGTTCAACTTTTAACGTCTCAAAGAACAACTTCTAACGTCTCAAAGTTCGACTTCTAACGTCTCAAAGTTCGACTTCTAACGTCTCAAAGTTCGACTTCTAACGTCTCAAAGTACGACTTCTAACGTCTCAAAGTACGACTTCTAACGTCTCAAAGTTCAACTCTAACGTCTTCAAATTCAACTTCTAACGTCTCAAAGTGCAACTTCTAACGTCTCAAAGTTCAACTCTAACGTCTTCAAATTCAACTTCTAACGTCTCAAAGTGCAACTTCTAACGTCTCAAAGTCCAACTTCTAACGTCTTAAAGTTCAACTTCTAACGTCTTAAAGTTCAACTTCTAACGGCTCAAAGTACAACTTCTAACGTCTCGAAGTACAACTTCTAACGTCTCAAAGCACAACTTCTAACGTCTCAAAGCACAACTTCTAACGTCTCAAAGTGCAACTTCTAACGTCTCAAAGTTAAACTTCTAATGTCTCAAAGTACAACTTCTAACGGCTCAAAGTACAACTTCTAACGGCTCAAAGTTCAACTCTAACGTCTTCAAATTCAACTTCTAACGTCTCAAAGTCCAACTTCTAACGTCTTAAAGTGCAACTGCTAACGTCTTAAAGTACAACTTCTAACGTCTTAAATTACAACTTCTAACGTCTCAAAGCACAACTTCTAACGTCTCAAAGTGCAACTTCTAACGTCTCAAAGTTAAACTTCTAATGTCTCAAAGTACAACTTCTAAATTCTCAAAGTACAACTTCTAACGGCTCAAAGTTCAACTCTAACGTCTTAAAGTTCAACTTCTAACGTCTCAAAGTGCAACTTCTAACGTCTCAAAGTTCAACTTCTACCGTCTTAAAGTTCAACTTCTAACGTCTTAAAGTACAACTTCTAACGTCTTAAATTACAACTTCTAACGTCTCAAAGTTCGACTTCTAACGTCTCAAAGTTCAACTTTTAACGTCTCAAAGAACAACTTCTAACGTCTCAAAGTGCAACTTCTAACGTCTCAAAGTGCAACTTCTAACGTCTCAAAGTTCAACTTCTAACATCTCAAAGTTCAACTTCTAACATCTCAAAGTACAACTTCTAACGGCTTAAAGTTCAACTCTAACGTCTTAAAGTTCAACTTCTAACGGCTCAAAGTACAACTTCTAACGGCTCAAAGTACAACTTCTAACGGCTCAAAGTTCAACTCTAACGTCTTCAAATTCAACTTCTAACGTCTCAAAGTTCGACTTCTAACGTCTCAAAGTTCAACTTTTAACTTCTCAAAGTACAACTTCTAACTTCTCAAAATACAACTTCTAACGGCTCCAAGTTCAACTTCTAACGTCTCAAAGTGCAACTTCTAACGTCTCAAAGTGCAACTTCTAACGTCTCAAAGTACAACTTCTAACGTCTCAAAGTACGACTTCTAACGTCTCAAAGTTCAACTTTTAACGTCTCAAAGTACAACTTCTAACGTCTCAAAGTACAACTTCCCTTATCGTACTGGCCCTAATTGACTCCCATTGTCGACAATATCAAAACAATCCCTTATCGTACAATGTATCTTATCATATCTGTATCAATGGATCTAGCGGAATATCTCGACAGACGCTTAATCATAAGATACAGATATGCACATCGCCTTAATTGAACCAATATCGTTAATATTTTGCCTGAAACACAATGCTGTAAATTGGGTTTTCTCCGAACGAATATTGTCTTAAGTATGTTTTATGATAGCACATTAAAGAACAGACTCTACATTTCCATAAAGTGTTTGCAGACCAAAGTTTAACAGGTGATTTATTAATTGATTTGATCAAGAATTAACGTAATTGAACATATGAAGATGAACGGATTCCAAAAATGGTAAATATAAGTATTGAACTGCTTGCAATTGGCATTCATAGGCATTATGAATNAAAATATAGAAATACCCACTTACCATCCTAATATGCTTCGTGACAAGTTCCACCTGGACAAATGCAAATCCAACAGGTTGCGCTTCATTGAATTTGCCTTTGCCCAGTGGGCATTCATATTTCTTATGAATGCAAACCGAAAGCAATTCAATGCTTAAATGAAGGGTAGTATTATGAACCTTGGTATTGCAATATATGAAATCAGTCAGTTACAGTATCTGAAATGTCCTGTAATATGCGTCCTTTGGCAACCAAGGACTCAATGCATTCCGATTGTTAAAGGGCCTTGTGTTATCGGAAAAATGTATGAGAGCAGATGACACGGAAGGAAAAACAATCCAATTTTTACCCGGTCCTCACATTAGTCGCCTCCTATGATCATGCAGTGGGATAAAGCCTAAGGGGTTCTCACATTAGTCGCCACGCTAGATCATGGGGTGGGATGTTGGGGTTCCTTTCGTCTTTGCGTATTGCAGAGTTATCTTCTCTGGTCAGTAGGTATTGATTGTTACGTCATTGGTTTGTGTGAGAAAATTACGTCGTTTTCTCAAAAATTGACGACGTTACTCTCACAAACCACAACTCACAACAATCAATACCTGCTCACAAGAGAAGATAACTCTGCAATACGCAAAGACGGAATAGTAGACTTCAGAACAATTCCTCATATTTTGCATTTATCATCACATTGTATGTGATTTGTGATATCAATATCGAACTATTAATCTTTAATGATATCGCTGTTTGTTTGATTTTTTCCAGGCTGATTTACGGACCCTTATATTCACCATCTGCCCTTATGTTAGAGGTGGCAAACGTATACGTCACGGAGCTGTTAAATGGAAGTCACGTGGTCACGTGCGAGATGACGCGTTCGACTACGAGAAAAGTAGTCACATCATCCAAGGACTTTTACGGAGTAACACAGACTACAGAAACGGCCGAACGTCGAAAACGACGGTGACAAAAAACTCATCAACGAAGAGTTTTTAACGTGTATCTTGTTCCGGCTGGAAAGCGTCTTCCAGTTGGAAGCATGTATAAATTCCGTGAGTTTAACAGTGATAAATAACACTCAGGTTATACGTGAGATCCAAGCCATAACTACTTCCAAGGATTCATATCTTATCAATGAAATCTCGTTAATGACGTCATCAATAAGTGACGTCATCAATACATGCGCGTGTATAGTAATGCTGATGTGAGTACAATAGTTTACATTTTGAGTACACGTTGTGAGTACGAGTTACGATGCTGCATGATGTGGGCCAAGTGTCTTCACGCACTTGCCTTACCCTTTTGCCATTCTTTCTGTCTGTCCAATCTCAGTGCACAAAAATGCAACGACATCTGGACGCATTCTTTATTCCTTTACAATTGGGCATTGTAAAATATCCGAACACTCGTAACAACTTTAATAAGGGGTCAATATTATTTTTTTCACCTTGTAGAATATTCGAATTCTTTGTTGCCAACGATTTGCATGGCAGCACCATGAAACGATTCGCCTGTTCGTAAGATCGACTTCCTGTGTTAATGCCGGAAATGTTCGGATTTTGTTATTTAAAACAAACTCAATTTCATATTTCTTATCATATTTTTATAAAAAAAATAAGATTAAAATGTAATTCATTTGAAAAAAAAGACCAACATTTAGGATGTATGGTCTGAAATTACAGCCATTTGTTTTATCCCGGGCCCCAAAATCTCTCTAGAACCATAGGTGGCATTAAGTTTAGGTTGACGACGTTTTTCAAAATGAGAGATAACCGAGATTCACATGTCAAATAGCTACGAATGAATATTGCATCACCAAGACCTCGCACAAGAATGGAAAATGTCTATCTCCAGATGATATTTTGCAACATCCCAAACCCGGCTCCATCTGTCTGTGATTCTATTAACATAGTATCCCTAGATAGCTATAATGTATTCTTTCACATGTTTTGGTAAGCGATTTGATTCCGTGTAACAACTTTTATTTAAGAGGATACCGATCTTGAAACGGCTCCAAATGGAACCAATATCTTTAAACAAAGAAATATACGCCATGTTTCAGCGTAATTCAAGGTGAGTTGAATGGAAGTTAAGTTCTTTACTTCCAAAAAAAAACCACTCTCGCGCGACGGATATCTATCAGACAACAGAGAAATGACTAGTCCTATTTCCGGTAGGTCGTAAAATGGCGGACATGTAAGTCGTGCATGGAACTAACTTATCCCTAATCAATCTACGAGCATTTATCAGAGGCGGCAGACTAGCTAGTCACAGTGACCGCCTATACAACAGTTAGACGAGTTATTTCTATTTTCACTGGATAATTGTTGTAAAGTCATCTTGACAATGCTAGCGAGCTTTGATTGATGTTTGTGGGCTGCCGAGGCTTCTACCACTGACGTCACTTGGTCTAGCTAGATTCTCCAGCGATCTACCGACAAGGAATATGTATGTATTTCTGAACGAATCTAATGACAGCAAATGACCAACTATAAGGCCATTTAAATTCTTTTATAAGTAAAGATAGAACAGCTTTATAAAAAAAACATTTCACTGTGTCTTTTCATTATGTATTTTTGTGATATTCTTTGCATAATGACGTCATAGAATTGTTCAATTAATGTTTAATGACGTCATACTTTTTGTAATTAATATTATTTATCTAATGACGTCATATCATATGTTACACATTTAATTACGTCATATTAGTATTTTATTATTAATTATGCAACGATGTCATTGTATTCTGCGATAAATATCTAATGACGCCATAATACTGTATTTATGTCATAATATTGATGTTATGATGTCACAACATGATGCGATATACTACATGTATATCTGATGACGTCAGAACATTCTGTTATTAGCACAATGTTATGACGCCAAACGTAAACAGTGGCGGATACATGAGATTTATCGGGGGGGGGGCCAAATTTCCAAGGGGGGGTTTCATGTTCGGGAAAATTGAGGAAAATTGTGAAAATACAAGATTTTTAAAGAACATTTTCAGAGTGGAGGGTTTCTTGAAGCCCAAAAACCCCCTCTGGATCCGCCTTTGGTAAACAGCAAGACATTACGTGCATAATATCCAGTAAATACAACACAGGTTTAATAGTTTCAATCTCTGCCATCACTGAAAAACCGGATCTGTGACGTTATATTAATGTCAATAAATTGACGTCTATGATTCTATTTGAGTGATGCCTTGGCAGCAATTCGTGTTCATAAGTGTGAAAAAAGTGAAATTCATAAAAGTCTTTCGCACAGATTTCATTAAAGATTTTCAAAGACATTCTCAAATGAGCAAATCCTAACTCACACAATCAGAAATTTCATATGAAAAAGAAAAGCATTTTATTGAAATATATGGAGAATTTGTTTATAACTTTCTTTATACCGCGACACCTGCCCAAGCCGACCTGAGACTAATCTGGAACTCTGAACAGTCCGAAATTCAGAAAAAAATACCTTTATCAATTATGTTTAAATCAACCACGCGCATTCATGCAACATATGTATCGTCGAAATATACTATGTTGCGTCTAGAAACGCCCACTATTCTGGTTTTATTAGTAGATAAATACATGTAGCATCTTAAAACCCTTTTTGATTAGACATCGAACCAAGAGCTAATTCCATGTCATACAGTAGGACTTAATAATACGGAAGTTTTAAATCTAGAAAATGAAAAGCTAGATAGAGATTTTTGTTCCTTCTGAAACAGAGATTTTATCTTACAAGTATCATTTCCTGGATACCACAGTCTGTAATGTGAGTTTTCTGTGTACCGTCCGGTTTATTGAGGTTCTAACATAAAGATTCACACTCGTTTATCCGTATATATGTCTTTGAGTGTTTTTCTTTGATGGTCAAATAGGGTATTTTTAATTGACGGCAATCAAATATCGCATTTTTAAGTCACGTTTGATTTGGGATGAGATAATTTTCAAAATAATCTCATTTAAATTTCAATGATGAGAACATATTAGCGATAAAAAAAATATTCAATCTTAATTTCGCAAGTATGGAAATCCGAAAAATCGCGTTGTGTACGAAATACAATAGATGTACAGATATTTATTTATTAAGCGTTAATTTATGTTTAGATTATTTATTATCAGGACGCTGTCCCTCTGCTTTGTATTTATGGTTTTGTGTGTTTACTTAAGGAGGTATGCTACATTACTGTAATGATTAGTAAATTTTGTATCTCCACTTTCAAAAGAGTTCCACAATGACACGTCTATGTTCACGAATTTCTGAAACTTTGATTTTACTAAAAAATTATCAATTCATGGTAATTTATGTCATTCTGAACCGTAGGAATTGAAATTCAGCCGGTTTAAAGGGAGCTTACTCTAACATAAATCACACAAACGTGTTACATGTAAGGTAGCATACATCCTTAACATATACTAATGTAACGAAGACCCGGGATGGACTAGGCAAGCTGTGATATAATTACGTACACGTGTCAAAGATACCGTCCAGGGCCCAATCTGTTCGAAGCCTGGTCAGCTTACCGAGTATTTGACAGAAGTTTGAAAATCCATTTTTTTTAATATCTGAATATTTACAAAGATTTTTGTACTTCTTATCTTCAGATTTTAACTCTAAATCCATAATATATACAGTAAACATTCAGTTTTAGTTTTAAATTTCATTTTGTTTTTGAAAGATACCAGATTAAAAGTGTGTATTAAGTCGTCATTAAGCTGGCCAGGCTTTTGAGAGCTAGGCCCAGATGAACATGTACAGATGATTGCAGGCGTAACCCTGCATACCAATGCAACCTTTGATTATTAAACAATAAACACTTACACATGTGTCATTGTCTTCTTATTCATTAAACGTGATCCATGGAACAGATTTCGACACGAGCGGATGGGGATCAGGGGTATGGAAAGGAGAAGGAATACAGTTTTCCTGAAAAGATACAACGAAAATTATGAAAACGTTCAATTTCTTTTATATTGAAGCTAGTCGATATTTAGAGTTATCTTGGTTTTTGTAAGAGTGGTGTAATAATTGTTTTCCTTGTACGATTACCGAGTGAAGGTTCTTTGATGTACCTAATACGCGTATTGTACAGTTCTAGAGGAAACCGGTTTTTGTTTCCAGCAGAAAGCGTCTCGAAAGATGTGGACATCTAAAATTGAACTTCAACTGTAGGTGTAATTGGCATAATTTTATATCAACACAATAAGGGACAATTTATAGTGTATGGAAACTAGAATTATTACGATCTTACCATGGAGTCTATATAATGTAAAACATGAAATGTCCGGGGGTACCATACGTAGCTTTCCGTTTCGTAAAAAAGGGAGTTACCTCTCCTTACAGCAGATAGGTTTACGGACGGTTTTACGGGTTCAGATTGGTTTGATAATGTTATTTTTTAATATCAACAGTTACAACCAAATCTAGATGTTGTAATATTTTATGTAGTTTATAGTCTCGGTTTTACTGTAACCGCGAAAATCCGCCCACAACTAAGGAACCATATTCAGTTGATTGATTATGATATATGTCTTGGAAGATCGACAAGATTTTTTTCATGTTTTACTTTCAAGATTCAATATCAATGCATCATAGTCAATCATCACGTGTCGAATATTCACTTTCACCCACATACATGTGTGAAAGGGATACACATTGGAGGTTTTTCTGTAACATGTACTAAGAGCTTCGTGTGCTAAAACACACAGGAAAGAGAGAAATGCATTGTCATAAATCCGTCTTGTTGCGTCATCGTCTGTCAGATTATAGGCTTGCTCTCGGCATGAGCTGTGCAACTTTCCACCAGGACTGCGCACTGCTGTACAAAAATATATAGTTGTATGTATTGTTAACAGTTGTATAACAGAGCTCAGCCATGTTGGAGAGTAGCGATACTATACCAAGACCACAGTTTACGATATTAAGGTAGAGACTGTCTTAGGTTTTATTATGACGTCATTAAACGTTCAGGATCATAGGAGGAATATAATCACGAATCCGTTTCTTTGAAACTGGTACTATAATATTGTAATCATTGTTTGCTGAGATGTATGCCATGCTAGACCCCAGAATGGGTGCATTAAGCATACACATGTATATGCGTTACGTTATTTTTGGGCATTAAGACATGTTAGTGAATTATGGAACTAATAACGTACCATAGTGTGATATGGAGACTTAAGGGTGTATGATGCATCACTTTAATATGTTCCTCCTTTACAAAAGTGTTCCTCCCTAAGAAACACAATGAAAGGAAAGAACAATCGATAAAAAGTAAAGGGAAATAACTCTAATACCAATGACAGACTTAATGTGTCAGGTAACATGTAACCTTAATTAATAATTGATGGCAGTCTCCGTAGGCAGTGCAACGGAAGAGTTTAATTGAGGAAATACCACAGAGTTCGGAACCTTGAATTGAGCAATGGAACATGGATTGTCGAATCAATAAATACTAAAAACGTTAAATGAAACGTGTGTACTGCAATTGTCTCCCGTTTATTGAGTAGTTCCGTCAAAGTTTGTATCAAACAGGAAAATTGGTTTGACAATTTAACATTAGATTAAGAAACGCTTCTTCTTTTACAATCGTTTGATAAAAATAATCTCAAATCGTTTCCCATCGATACTTGATAAAGAAGAGTTGAAATTAGACTTGCTTCAATGTAAAATTTAAGAAATTTAGACAATTACTAGACTGAGCTGCGGGAAATTCAGTTTCATGCGTTTTATTTTGACAAAAACAGCAATATTCGAAACCTTGGATTTAAAGTGGGAAGCAAAATAAATACCAAATGCACAGGCTGGCGTAAAATAAATTTATTTCTAAAAGAGTACCGAGAGAGTTCTTATAGATAAACAATGTAAATACCGTCAGTGTATAGACACATGGGTATAGGTTAAACGCTGTTGTCGCCGGCTTTATGTAGAATGTCTGTCTTTTATATTTCTTAGTTCTTCTAATTCACACTCTGTATTTCCTTATGTTTTACAGAACATTGCAGAATAGAAAACCGGAGACAATTTATACAATATATCTACATATCTAATACACTACTATACGACAAACATTTTCATGCTTATTTATACACCATACGACAAATTGAAATATATCCGTTTCAGACGGATCCTATATATATTACATTTAAATAAATTCATTTTACAGCGTTATGCCATCGTATGTCATCCCCCCCGCCCAAAAAATGTTCCGTATGTATTATTCCTTAATCGAAACATACCATGATTTTTAAATGATCGACATACAAGAAACACGACACAAAAGATCATATGAAGATGTCCGCACGTGGCTAGTGACTAAAGGGATGCTTTATAGTGTTATCTCACTGAAATACCCCAACCTGGTCATATAGTCAATATTGTCACTACGGCAAGCCAACTTAAAATTTGATAAACCTTAAATAAATATCTTTATTTATTAATTCAATTTAGAATATCGTTAATTCATTCAGATATAAGTCTCATTACATTTAAAGACATCTTTGTTCTTTAAGAGATATCTCTATTTCTTTTAAAGATATCCGTAACGTAAGATAGATATCTTTTTACAAATTATGTGGGATCTGTTTCATTCATTTAGATATATCTCTTTTACGTTTAAAGATATCATTATTCTTTAATTTCTTTTAAATAATTCTTTTATGCGATATCTTTCATTCATTTAAAAATATTCATGTTTTCAATTAAATATCCCTAATACATTTAAAGGTATCTTATTTCAATAAGATACATTCAACTCTCTTTTGGGTATTTTATGTTTAGTTCATGTTCAAAGGGAGATAACGCCGAAAAGAATGTTGAAATGCAGTAGCAGGCAAAATTTGCACTCTTGGTAGCGTCCCAAATATGGGAAATTAAAACGAATTTTTCAATTCCATAGGGAATCGCCTTTTTAGATAATGTAGAGGGATACAACAGAAACATTATTTTCGTCTAACCTGCAAGGGACACTTAAATATAAAATCAGCCGAGATTAAACATGAAGGAGGGTTTGTACATGAAATAAAACAATTTCGGAAGATCGAAAATCTCAGTCTCAAAATGCGGCCCTCCCGTATCAAACAAGCTGACACATTTGTCCCATTAAATAGTATGAAAATAATAATAATAAATTAAATCAAATTAAAAGTAAACTTATTCTGAAGATTTTATACCAAATCTGTTGTGAGAGATTTATCGCCGGGTATCATACGAAGGCTATTCCGTCTTTGCGTATTGCAGAATTATCTTCTCTTGGGAGCAGGTATTGAGTGTTACGTCAATTGTTTGTGAGAGTAACGTCATCAATTTTTGAGAAAACGACGTTATTTTCTCGTACAAACCAATGACGTACCAATCAATACCTGCTCCCAAGAGAAAATAACTCTGCAATACGCAAAGACGGAATTGTGTGTTTTAGACAATTCATTTGAAAAACACCGGGTACAGACACCTTTCACTATCTATTGTAAATGTAACCTGGGCCCGTATTCATGAAACCGTGTTCATGCTAAAGCATAGATTTTGTGCTCAAGTCTAATTTCTTGTTCTTGCTATAACTTAATAAATCAATCTAAATTTGTCAATGATTTAGAAACGTTTTGAGAGACTTAATGCCAGATGCTGTTTCCAATTGTTAACATTTGACTTTGTGATCGTGTGACATAAGTTAAGCGAGTTGCAAAAAAGATGGTTTGAGCACAGAATCAATGCTTGAGCATGAGAACGGTTTCATGAATACGGGCCCTGGTCTAACTAGTAGCCAACACTACAGCGTGGTGCCACAGGGACCTGAGAATTTGTTACAGCTATAGTTAGATCTAATCAGAGACATATGAAGCCAGT